>NC_056726.1:1652369592-1652484592 GCF_019279795.1 Protopterus annectens
TCCTCCTCTGTCATTCTGGCTTTATTAGCCTCTCCTCCCTGTTGCCTTTATTTTATTCAGCATTGACTTCCTATTTCCCACCTGTCTCATTTATGTCTACTATTTTCTCCATTACTAAATGTTTAACCTCCTCTTTCTGTGTCCTACACTCATTGTCTTTCCATCTTCATCATACCCCTTCCTCCTTTCCATCCCTGTCTGTATTACTACTGACGTATGGTCAGGCAGGTGCCTTTCTTATTTCTCTATCCACTCTGCGTTTTCCACTGTTTCTTCCTTCCTAGCATGCTGTTGAGCCTGCTGTTCTGTATCAAGGCATATTTCTTTTTCACAGGATGTATTGTCTGCACATATCTGCCTTTCCAACATGTCCTATTTATATAGCAATCAAAATGTCGGTCTTTTAATCTAGTAGTTTGGATGCTGTTTGTTTTGAGGTTGTGCAAAGGGTTCTTCAAAGCAGGGTCCAGGGATACCCTGCATGCCAGGCAATCAGTCTGACAAGCCTTATCTGCAAGGCCATGGAGCGTATTATCATGGAACTTATAAACAAAGACATTGGCAACCTTCAAACACTGGACCCCACCCAGTTTGGGTTTGTGAAGGGCCAATCTTCTCTCCTGAACCTGATTGACTTCTTTGAATCAGTCTCCAGAGCCATGGACAAGGGTAAGGTGGTCCACACAGCCTATCTAGACCTTGCCAAGGCCTTTGACACCATCCCCCACTCTGGAATCATAGATAAACTTACTAAGTTGGGCATTAATCCCTATGTCACCCAATGGGTTGCTAAATGGCTTACTGATAGAACCCACACTGTAAAAGTAGCCGACTCCAAATCCAGCTCCAGACAAGTGACAAGTGGAGTACCTCAGGGTTCAGTCCTGGGGCTGCTCTTGTTTGGCATCTACTTCTCTGAAGTACAGGTCAACACTAAGGGACTCTGGCTAACAAAGTTTGCAGATGACTGCAAACTGGGAGCCATTATTGAATCCCCAAATGATGTGGATACTCTGCAAAAGAGCCTTACAGAAACAGATGCTTGGTGCCAGAGCCATGGACTCAAGCTCAATGCCAAGAAATGTATTGTTATCCCCTTCGGGAAAAAACATGTATCCATGAATTACCATATAGGTGGCAGTACACTAAACACAGAAAGTGTGATAAGAGACTTAGGGACACAGGTGGACAGTGGTCTCACCTTTGATAACCACATCGCCACAACAGTCAGGAAATCCTTTTATGTGGCACACCTCATCACGAAGGGCTTTTCATCCAGAAAAAAGGAGGTCATTGTCCCACTGTACTCATCCCTCATTAGACCCATTATAGAATACAATGCCCCATTTGGTATGTACAACTCAAGACATCTGCAACAACTGGAAAGGCCTCAGAAATACCTCACTAAAAGAATCACAGGCCTAAAGCAGATGCCCTATGCTGACCGCCTTAAAAAACTCCAGCTATACTCTGTCGCATATCGTCTACTCAGAGGCGATCTCTGCTTAACATACAAGGCCATGTCAAACCCAGAGCTGTTGGACATGCTACACTTAAATAAATCCCAATCCCTCAGATCTACACGCTCCAGGGATCTAAACCTTGTCATTACAATAAACAAACATGCTGGAGGGATAGGTTCCTGACCCAGAGACTCCCCAGACTCTGGAATAGATTGCCCATACATGTCAAGCAGAGTGCCTCTTTGGACCTCTTCAAGAGGAATCTTGACGATTGGATGGGAGAAAGGAAATTCACCCCAGGGATCACGACAGTTGCCCTGCTAGACAGGAGTCCAGGAAAGTAAATAATGTGGGAAGAAATAGCCAGGGAATTGTTATGGCTACGCTTGTATAGGCCCTAGGGCTGATAGCCTAGTACCAACCTATGAACCTATATCTTTCCTTCTTCTCCTCATCATGCTTTCTTTCAGGTCTCTTCTCATCCTGTGACTGTAGTCTTTTATTCACTAACAAGCCTTCTTTCTCCAGGTATATTGTGACATTGTTCTCTCCTTCTATGCTCTATCCCTTTTCTTCCCTGGTTTGCTAAAATGCTCTGTAGAATCTCCTCATAGATTCATAGTTTCATAGATCTATACTAAGTTAATGACCACTACAGCCTTTATAAACCTAACTCTGCAACCCCAATGTGACCCACAAATTTAATTTATATAGGGATGATTTACTGACTGCCTCTGTCCATCAGAGACATAGGCACGAGACCAGGGGTAAATTTCTGATTACCCATCCTTTGGTCCAACTTGTGCTTAAATAGGGATAGGAAAGAACTCTTGCTTCACATGGATGGGGAGCCTGTTCCAGAGAATGGGAATTCTCTGAGAAACATATCTGCCTTTCCAACATGTCCTATTTATATAGCAATCAAAATGTCGGTCTTTTAATCTAGTAGTTCGGATGCTGTTTGTTTTGAGGTTGTGCAAAGAGTTCTTCAAAGCAGGGTCCAGGGATACCCTGCATGCCAGACAAAGATCACCTCTCAGAAGTCTTTATGATACTGAGCAAAGAGACATGGTTTTGAGGTGATCAGCATAGGACATTGTGTTATTCCCTCTATTCTTTTTGTATGGAACCTTTCTGGGCATTCCAGTTGCAGCATGTTTCTGATCAAGTACATATCAAAGGGGCATTACATTCGATGATGGGCCTGAGTACAGTGGTATGGTGACATCTCGGGACCTAGATACCACACCCTTGCTTATAAGGAGAGTAGCACAGAAGGATTTTCTTAATACCTTGGACACATGTTGGTTGAATCCTAGATTACTATCCACATGAGTTTCCAGATTCTCAATTAATGAATCAACTTCTAGGGGTGTGTTATTGATGACACAGATACCTGGGATGGCCAACTTCCCAAAAGGTACTATAATTCAGTTTTGTTATTGAGTTTTGAGCCATGACATTGGCAAAAAGTGTTTGTCTGTGTTAGACCTTCCTAAAAGGTGTTATCATCTTGGGGAGATTTAATGACTGCTCTCAGTTTGCAATTATCTTTGAACATGGATAGCAATGGACCTTAGACAGTGGCATTGACATCTGAGAAGTAGATGCCTAAGAGGAGTGGCCTAAGCACAGACCCCATGCGGACTCCATTGGTGATTTGCTTCTTTCTGGAGTTGGCCTCACCAGTTCTAACCTCCTGTGTTCTACCAGTGAGCCAGCTAGCTATCCAACATGTTAAAAAAGGGTTTATACATATTTCTGTAAGTTTGTTGACAATGCCCTAGTGAGGTATTGTATCAAATGATTTAGCCAGATGTAGGCAGGCAGTATACACAGTTTCTCCATCATCCATATCTTAGTGGCCTTTTCAAAGAAGCCCACAAGATTCAGCAAGCATGACCTTCCTTTGACAAAGCCACACTAGGATGGACCCAGTGTCTGGAGATCTCTTATGTGCTTATTGACAGTTTCCATGATAATTCTTTCCATGGCTTTGCAAATAAGACTGGCCAGTCTAATGGGTCTGTAGTTTCCAGGATCTCTTGAAGGTCATCCCTTATGAAGGGGGATGAACTTCACAGTCCATCATTCAGATGGCAGAAAGCCTGCTTTAAGACTATAGCTAAATAATAACTCCAGGGGTCTTAATAAGGTACATTTTAGACTATTCTGGAGGTATACTGGGATGTTGTTGGGTCCCACTGAGTACACCCCTCGTAATTATAGTTGGAGAGGTTATGTTTAAGGGTATACTGTAGAAATCTGTTGCATTCAGTTTTGGGGCATAGATATTCCCTATTGAAACCAAAAGTAAATAAATCCACTTACCAACTAAAAATGGTTCGTTAAGTTACATTAACTGCTTTCATTGTCATTTAAAAAGAACTTCAAAACTGTCAATGTAATTACAACTACAATTTAAACAAAGTACGAACATGTGACATCATCAAACCACGTTGCAGTTACAATGTCACATGGTATAAAATACTTATAATAAAATTATTAAAAAAAACTGTCAGAATTATTTAAACAAGTAATGACTTTCAGTAACATTTAATATTTATACTGACCTTTAATCCAGGTGCTCTTTGGTAGTCATTTATTTTTCATGTGTGCAGACAGTGCTATGCTTGAACAAACTATAGATTATACTTGCATCCTTTATTATGCCTGTATTCTGTGCTGTACATTTTTCGGTGATAACCTGTTATACATACTGTAAATAGCTTTTATCTATCTCATGTATCCTAAGATGTTGTGTTAATTGTATCATCCTAGCTTTGGAGCTTAACTCCTCGGGCCTCTACTGAAAATGGACATGTATCCAGTTGGACTAGCCCGGTCAACAAATGTAAAATAAAATATAAAATAAAATAAATAAATAAAATAAACTATTCTTAACACCTATCTTTCTACATAACATGAATGTGTTCAAGAATATGATGGGAACATTTTCTAATGATTTTACCAATGTAAAAAACTGTCAGATATCAAGCATCAAGCTACAGCCATGATCCCAACAATACCATATGTGTATTGCACCTATACTTCAAATAATGTGAAGTACATTTAGGAGGGAGGACCAAAATCTTTGTGCTTGCAGGAAATTCAGAACACACAGGGAAGTGCCTTTCTTCATAATATAAACATGTTTAACAATGTAATGGGAGCATTTTCTAATGATTTTAAGAATTTAAAAACTGGCAAATATCAGGCATCTAACTACATCCACTATCCCAATAATATAACATGTATTGCACATATACTTCAAGTAATGTGAAGTGAATTAAGGAAAGAAGGACAAAAATCTATATGCCTGCAGGGAATACAGAGCTGACAGAGAGGTGTCTTTCTTCATAATATAAACATATTTAACAATGTGATGGGAACAATGATGTCACCAATGTAAAAACTGACAAATATAAGGCATTTAGGTACACCCTGACCTCAACAATATGCATCAAACACTTCAAGTAATATGATGCTCATTTAAGAGTAAAGGACCAGCATCTTTGTGCCTGCAAGAAGAACCCAAATGGAAGTGAGCTCTTTGGTTTATTTGCATCTTGTTGGGGAATAGAGCGGTCACTCCTTTCTAGAATACTTTTCAATTTCTTATCCCTGCTATACTGAAATGATCTTCTATTTTTTCATTCCTCACCCATAATGCTTTTCCTGTCAACACAAATAGGTACAGCAAAATGTAAAAAAAACAAAAACAAAAAAAAAACAGTTGTATGACCTAGGTGTTTGGTTGCCCATATAACAAATGACGTGGAAAGATCACCTGTCAGAAGTCTTTATGATACCGAGGAAACAGACAGGGCTTTGAGATGATCAGCATAGGTCATTGTATTTACTCTCTCCTTTCTTTTTGTAAGAACACTTTGTGGACATTTCAGTTGCTTCAAATGTCTGGTCAGATTCATAGCAAAGGGGGCATTATACTCTATGATGGGACTGATGAGGGCTGAGTACAAGTACTGTTTGGACCTAGATGCCATGCCCTTGTTTATAAATTCAAGTCTCAGTTAATTTACTCCTGTCGTATCCCCTGTGAACACATAGTTAATTTAAATTACTTATTTCAGCAATAAACTTCCTATCATCGCTGCATAACCTAGATGCATGAATGCAGTACCCATGCACTGTATTTTTCTTCAGGTGCAGTAGGTACTAACTTCAATCATGCAGGTAATTGCTGATAAAGGTAGATTTATAGTACAGGAAACTATTAGACATACATACAACTAAATCCAAATAATGGTAGTATTCCAAAAAATTATACTTAACCTACTGTCACAGAGTGTAAAACTTCACAATGTGATAGGTCTGCTTAACTTAACCGAAAGAGTCCCAGTCAAAGATAGCTCACTTGTACACAAACAAAAATGGTAGACAGTTTAACACCTATAAAAAGATAAGTTTCAAAAGTGGATGATTGTACAAGAATTCACACTCCTATTTGGTTAAATCAATATTTGCAAAAGTGGATATAACAGTTGCTTTCATGGCTGTACTCTGAATTTATGGATAATGCTATTTTTAATAAAAATAAATAAATAGGCACAATTTCTTTATGAATACATCGAGTAAAATTCACTTATATAGGGTGGCCTAATGGTTAAGGTGTTTGCCTTACAAACGCAAGGTGCAGGGTTTGAGTCTCACAAGGGATAATTGGCTAGGCTTACAATGGCTCGCAATGGTAGTTAGCTTAGTACTAACCTATGAACCAAAGTTTTGATCTTGGTGTTACTAAAACTAAGATTCACCAGTTACCTTTCCAACAGATTTCAATCAGTTAGATGGAATTCCAGTTTCTCTCCCTATCTACCAGTTAGCACTGGGGTACCTCAGGATTTAATTCTGCATCCACTTCTCTTCAACATTTTTATTAATCATCTTCATTCCAGCTCTAAACAAGCAATTTTTATTCAATATGCTAATGACTCTAATCTGCTCTTCTAACAATGTTACACATCCTCAAAACATGACTCAGGATGCATTCAGGTCTATTGAGTCATGGCTTACCAGCAACGATCTCCTACTAAAGTCCAAATAAACAAAACTCTTTTACCCAAACAACTCCTCCCTGATTACTCCAACTTCACAATTACTTCTCTTAACAATACTTCAATAGATGTCATTACAAATACTAGGCTGTTAGGTGTAATGATTGACAACAATCTCAAGTCTGACCTGTATATCAATAACAACATAAAAAATACCAATCAGAAATTGAGCATGCTGTATAGAGTTGAAAAATTATTCACCAACTCCACAAAAGTAACCCTTACCTCTACTTATCTCTTACTGTCCCTTCTATATGTATCACCTATCCTAACATATCTTAACTCCTCACTAAATGTAAAACTTAATCAGTGCTATAACAAAATAGCTAAATTTGCCACTGGTCAGCCCCACAATTCTCACCACTCCTCGCTCCCAGAACCCTAAATTGGCTTGAACTACTGCACCTGCTGACTTTTAATGAACTACTCTTAATACATAAAATACAGTGCAACTCTTCATTCATGCAACCTGAACATTGCTTCAACATTATAGTCCATCTCATGACTTACTTTCCTCTCACAAGCAGCTGCTGTCTATTTACAAACCTCAAAGATCAAATGGACTCAGTCTGTACTCACACCCTGTTGACAAAAAGCTGGTATAGTATTTCAGATTCATTCAGACTTATGTCTCACTATGATTCCTTCAGATCTCAACTCAAATAACATCTGTCCAGCAAATGGATCTGCCAGTGCTCCTCACCAGCTTAGCACCCATTTCCAGTTTTATATCTTAGACTTAATAACGAACTTCCCCTCTGGCTTTTCTTATTTCTGCAGTTATACTATAGCGATTTCTCCAGACCCTCCCTAATAACAAACATTCTTTCCCTTTTTCTGCTAGCCTTTACTTGAATAAACCATATCTATGAAGTATTCATGCATTTTCCTTTCTTAATCTACATTTCATCTTTCACGGAATTTTAAATTAAGTATTAAAAATGTCCCAGCTAGTTTGTTTATGGAGTGTTATAACTTTATTGTTTACTTTTTCATATACTGTGCTTCTTTGAGTGGCAAAATCACTAAAATCAATGTAAATTTGCACATAACATTACTGCTTATTGTAACTTTTTGAAATTATTCCATATAGTGTAATTTTCTGTTGTGAAAGTGTCTGTAATCTATGTGAGTTTTTTAATTTTGCTATCTGTTTCTGGAGCTTTTCTCACTGGGACTCTGCTCAAAATGAACACTTACCCAGTTGGACTCTCCCAGTAAACAAATGTGAAATAAATAAATACATAGTAATATGAAAACTTTAGATCCTGAGCAGTTGAATACTAATGTCCTGTGGTATAAAAGTGCACAGAGACTCCACATTAACTGTAAACAAAATTGGTTACCACTCAATTGTAACATTTCAACAAGTTATATTAATATGCTGCAACAGCATGTAAACTGACGTTGTTGATGTTTTTGGAGATTTCAGGTACTTTCTTCTATCTCATAAATGGCTGCCTATACCAACACACCACACCTAGTCTGGTAGGAGGAGGGCTTGTGTAGAAATGATTTGCACTGTATAATATTGAGTATAAATGCATTCCTGTAATTATTTAGGCCACGTTGAATACCATACAGCATTACTAATGATTTAGCATAACACTGAAATAAAGCTATAGTTACAGAGCCACATACACACAGCTGAGCATCACTGTGAATTACTCCTAACATCTTAGACTTCTCATTTGAAACTGTTTGCAAGGTCATTGGCACCTGCAGAAATATGACCCCGTTTTACATTAAGAGGGTTCTTTTGCACTCTGGTGGGTGTAGAGAGCTGAATTCAACCCATCCAAGTTGGGGACTACTGGTTGAAAATTTATTGTGTTTTTATCTGATTGGCCTGATGTTTAATTTTGTAAAAGTCTTTCATGCTGTTGGTATAAAAGAATTGCATTTTTGTGAGATTTTGCTTTATTTATTCAGAGCTTCTTTCTGCCTGGCTTGAAGACCTGTGTCTCCAAGACTTGGATTGCTTCTAAAGCTATCTGGACCTACAAAGCTGATATATTTTTATTTATTTTTTGCACTTGTTCTAGAAACTGTCTCAGTGTTATTTAAGATTTCTGTGCTGCATTTGTTGATTCTGTTGAATTTATCTCTGTTTCTAAGCCTGGACTTGTAAAAAAGCTTCATCCGTTTGTTACTGTGCTGCTCTTAGGTTGTTTTAAAAGTATTGTGATATTTCCCAACCTCTGCTAATACTGCAAAAGCTGTTCTGAGTTTGCTAAAGTTCTTCTGAGTCTGCCAAAATATTTCTAGTTTTGCAAAGTTGTTGCATGCTGTGAATATTTCTCAGGGTTAATGAACTTATTTCCAAGGATTCCTGAAATTGCAGGAATTTTGACTTTTGTTGTAAATCATGTGTTATGCATTTGCTCAGAACCAGATCATTTTACATTAAGAGGGTTCTTTTCCACTCTGGTGGGAGCAAAGAGCTGAAATCATCCCATCCAAGTTGGGAACTATCAGTTGAAAGTGTATTGTGTTTTTATCTGATTGCCCAGAGGATTTAACTTTGTAAAAGTCTTTCACCTTGATGGTATAAAAGACTTGCATTTTTGTGACTGTTTGAGTGATGCTCAAACATAGTTCCCCATGCTTGTATATAAACAAACCTTTCCAGTTTAAAATCCTCTATAGGAAATGCTTTCCATAGTCTCCCACTGTTCACAGATGCTCAAAGAGCTGCCAGTTTGTGAAGAGGGTGATACCACTGCAGGTCATCTAATAGTATACTACTAAACACTGTCACTTTGACCCTTAATTGACTGTCCCTTACTCTTTCCCATCTAGAAATTGTGTTTCCTTGCCTTACATAGCATAGGCTAGATTCAGACCTGCAAATCTAGACTATTTGGTATGACTGTGCACTTAAACCAGCCATCTTACATTAACAGGGCCTCCCTGCACCCTTGTGACAGAAGTGTGTAGCTCAGGAACCATCTCAGCTGGGGACTGCTGGAGAAGGGACATTTTGCTAGTTGTGTTAAAAACTGTTTAAATTCACCTGTAAAAACTGTTTAAATGTGCCTGTATGTAAGCCTCACATGTGTGGGTTTGCATTCAGTTTACTGGAGCTGCTCAAAGTTTGGCAACTTTTGGCAGAGGTCTGGAGTGTATCTGTACTGAAATCCAAAGTATCCACTGAAAATAAAACTGAAAAATATGTATATTTTAAGCCAGCACTGCACGTTGTTAACTATAATTGCATTACTGCTTTATCTTTGCTGTTTGCAACTGTGTTTTACTCTACACTTTGAAATTGTGTTTCTTTGCCTTACAAAAGCATAGTCTAGATTCAGACCTGCTGACTCTAGACTGTTTGGTATCACTGTGCTCTTAAACCAGCCATCTTACATTAAGAGGGCCACCCTGCACCCTTGTAGCTGAAATCTGTAGCACTCATCTGAGTTAGGAAAACTGGAGAAAGGCTCAGTTTGGGACTTTCTCATTAGTAGTTGTGTTAATAACTGTTTAAACTCATCTGTATATAAGCTTCACATTTGTGCTGTGCAACACGTTTAGCAGTGTTCTGCACATATGCAAATGCCTGGGAGCATCATTCTTCCCTAGTGACTTCCAGTAGAACTGCCCAAGCTTTCCTGCTGAGCAAAGGACAACTCAGCTGCATGCTAAGTAGCGTTCTCACACTTATCATCCACAACCTACAATATACCCACAACCTTTGCGAGTCTAAGCCAAACTAGTCCACTAGTTAAGTCAAAGTCCTAAGTCCATCTAGCCCACTTAATTTCCATATACCACAGTCAGAAAAATCCTGCTACAATGAATGGGCAGTTTCCATCATTTCTCCTGCCAGCTTCATTAATCAGGGAATACTGAGGCAATGTAGCAATTGTTTCATGTATACTGACAACCATTTACTCCTAAAGCAAACTAACACTCTATGTGAGAGATGCAAATACATTGTGGAATTGGAGTCAATTCACTCACGTAAAAACAAACTAGACATCAGGTTGTCAGTGCACATCTTTCAATCCTCACACAGACTGCACCAATCACACAAAATAAGGTCATGACACCTAAACCCACATACTCAGAGGTAATCATTAAAAGCCTACCAAAAAAGAGAGACCTCCTAAACACACACCACCCACACTCAGCACTAAGGAAAAAGAAACCACTGCATATATCAACACACACACCCATGCCTCAACAAATAAGCCCCTAAGGTAAAACACATCAAAACCGGATGAAACTGGAGTTAAGTTCCTTGTATGCATGCATACTTGGCCAATAAATGTGATTCTGATTTTGATTCTGATTCTGATCAAATGTCTTGGTCATAGGTGATTCCATAGTGAGACACACAGATGTCCCCCTTACCAGACTGGACAAAGAGAAGGAAATGGTCAGCTGCCTATCAAGTCCAGGTACTAACAAATCCTGCATGCAATCAAGTCACTCAATAACAAGTACCGTTATGACTCTGTCATAGTCCATGTTGGAGTGAATGACTTGAAATGTGCTTCTCTGGACTATATGAAGAGAGACATGATGGAACTCTGATTGTGTCCCAGACAAATATGCCCCTAGCCCTAATCAATATCCTACCGTCAGCCAGGAAGATGCCACAATATAAACAAAAAATGATTGACTTCAACAATTGTCTAAGCTTCTGGTATCATTCCAGGGGATCCAGTATCTGTCAGTCTGGGAGGATATGATAGACAGACCTCGTTGATTTGCTAGAGATGGTCTGCAGCTGTCACTCCTAGCTTTTGGATACTGGCAAAGGCCCTTGCCACACCCAATGTGTCTTTTTTAGACACTGTTAAAACAACTAATTTTTCCAACATAAAATCTAATCAGGAAAAACTCAGAGTCATGCTGCTTAATGCTAAGAGTTTAAACAAGAAACTGCACTCCCTGGAAGCACTCCTCACCTTGGAGAATGTTGACATCTATGCAGTTACCAAGATGTGGTTCAAGGCTGCTGAGAGCATCTTGGCTTTGCAAGGCTGTAATGCCTTCCACATGTTCAAACCTTAAAATGAGCATGAAGGAAACAAAGGTGGAGGTGTATCCATCATCATTAAAACCAAATACACTTTGAGACTGGTCAAAGAACATGACTCTGTCGAACTTCTCCATGTCCAATTAACTACTGGAAAATTATCATAACAAATCATTGTCAGCTACAGAGCCCCACCATGAGCCAGGATAAGCATACTGCCTACCTCGATTTACTGGAATGCCTCACCATACTGTCCAACACCTTAGTCATGGGAGACTATCCTTCCATAGTCTGGGGGACATACATGAGCAAAAATACACTTGCCTAGACATTCCTGGACTTTGTTAACACAAATGCATGGAACAGATAGTCTGCACCCCCACTAGGGGCTGTAATGTTCTGGACATAGTAATAATCAACATGGGGAGTCACAGTACTGCCCCATGTGTGACGTCCTCCCTACTTAGATCAGACCATAAATCAGTTTCATTCGAAGTAACTACTGTAACTGATGCATAGGTTCATAGATTCATAGGTTCATAGGTTCATACCCTCACAGGAAGAAACATTATAAAAAAACGTTACCAAAGCTAACTACGGCCTACTAAGAGATGACATAAAAATCTTCATACCGCCCGCAATCACAGACATCAATGATCACTATACAGAAGGGTACACAAATACCCTGTCAAACACTTAAGCAACATTTAAGCAACTGCATAAACTCTGTTGTACTTGAACAGATCAAAACAAGGTCTTCCTGTAAGAACAAGGTTCCTGTAATCACGGCTGCACAGGTAAAAAACACACTCTCCAAAGCCAAGAACACAGCATCCATGGGACCTGACAACATCCCAGGCTGCATTCTGCATGAACTACAGAATGAACTGGCACCTCACCTAAGCACCATGTTCAATTATAGCCTCACCTCAGGCTTTGTGCCCATTGAATGGCACACAGTGACAGTTATCCCACTCCACAAAGGGGGAGCCACCATGGACCCTGGGAACTACCGCCCCATTAGCCTAATGAGCCTTGTCGGCAAGGCCATGGAATGTATCATCATGAAACTTATAAACAAAGGCATTGGTAATCTCCAAACTCTGGACCCCACCCAGTTCAGGTTTATAAAAGGCAGATCATGTTTCCTAAACCTGATGGACTTCTTTGAAGCAGTCAACAAAGACGTAGATGAAAGAAAGGTGGTTCACACAGCCTATCTAGATCTCACCAAGGCTTTTGACACCACCCCCCACTCTGGAATTATAGATAAACTCACTAAACTAGGTATAAATCCCTATGTCACAAGATGGGTTGCCAGCTGGCTTACTGACAGAACCCACACTGTGAAAGTAGCAGACTCTCTAAATCCGACTTCAGACCAGTGACAAGTGGAGTACCACAGGGTTCAGTCCTGGGTCCTCTCCTGTTTGGTATCTACTTTTCTGAAGTACAGGCTAACACAGAAGGTCTTTGGCTAGCAAAGTTCACAGATGACTGCAAACTAGGAGCCATAACTGAAACTCCTAATGATGTGGACATCCTACAAAAAGGCCTCACTGAGTCAGATGCCTGGTGTCAAAGCCATGGCCTCAAGCTCAATGCCAAAAAGTGCATTGTCATCCCCTTTGGTAAAAACTCTGTACCCATGAGCTACCACATAGGTGGTAGTCAAATTAACAGCGAAAGTGTGATAAGAGATCATGGGACACAGGTGGACAGTAGTCTCCCCTTTGATAATCACATCGTCACAGATGTCAGGAAATTCTTCTACATGGCACACCTCATCACAAAAGGTTTCTCATCCAGGAAAAAAGAGATCATTGCTCCCCTCTACTCATCACTCATTAGACCCATTATAGAGAACAACGCCCCTTTTGGTATGTACCTCACAAGACCTCTACAACAACTGGAAAGGCTGCAGAAAGAGGATTACCAGCCTCAAACAGATGCCCTACACAGACCGTCTCAAAAACTCCAGTTTTACTCTGTCACATATCGCCTACTCAGAGGTGATCTCTGCCTAACATACAAAGCTATGTCAAATGCAGAGTTGTTGGACATGCTCCACTTAAAGAAATCCCAATCTGTCTGAGCTACATGCTCTAGGGACCTAAACCTTGTCACCACAATAAACAGAACATGCTGGAGAGATAGATTCCTGTCCCAGAGACTTTCCATACTCTGGAAGAGACTACCTGTCTATATCAAACAAAGCTCCTCATTAGCACTCTTCAAGAAAAATCTTGATGATTGGATGGGAAATAGGAAATTCATCCCCTGGATCACCTCTCTGGTTCTGCTTGACAGGGGCATAGGAACATAATTTTTTTGGGTGGCGAAAGCCAGGGTACCATTTTGGCTAGGCTTGTATAGCCTAGTATCTACCTAAGAACCTATGAACAAGCCACAGTGGTAGACTTCAAGTATAAACCGATTATATAACAAGAGGAAGAAACTGTTGTCCAAAACCAAGAGGGATATCACTCTGCAGAGAAAGAGTTCCCTCTTACGCCTAAACAAGAAAATCAGAAATTTTGTTAAGTCTTCTAAAGCAAATTACAAATTTAATATAGTGTCCCTAGCCAAGGAGAATAATAAGACATTCTTTAACTATATCTGAAGTCTAAAAGGGATGCTCATGTTGTAGATGGGATCACTCATACTACACTAGAAGATATCACCAACCTGCTAGCTGACAGATTCAGTGCAAACTTCACATCCTTACCCGCACATACCATACCCCAATGTATATATCAGCCCACTGCCTAGTATCTCTAGAAAACAGGTAATCTCTGCACTTGCCAAGGCCAAAAATACAACCTTAATGAGACCAGATAATATCCCAGGTTGTTTACTGAGCAATCCAAAATAAGACCTAGCAGACCCACTTGGTGTTCCTTATAATCATAGCTTGAGAACTGTCTTTGTTCCTACAGAATGGAGAACAGCATCAGTAATCTCCCTGCACAAAGGGAGGGGGGGGGGTCAACTGACCCTGGGAGCTACAGATGCATGAGTCTAACCAGCCACTTTTGCAAGGCCATGGAAAGAATTGTCATGGACCTTATCCACAAGGACATAGACAACCTCAAGACACTGGACCCAACCCAATTTGGCTTTTTTAAGTGTAGATCATGCTTATTAAACCTGGTAGACTTCTTTGAGAATGTCACCAAAGCCATGGACACAGGTAATATAATGCACACAGCCTATCTCAACCTTAGCAAGGCTTTCTACACAATCCCCCACTCTGGCATGATTGAGAAATTCTCCCAGCTGGGGGTTAACACTTACGTTACTAGATGGATAGCCAATTGGCTAGGGTTGTAAAGTTTCTAGGGCTACTGGCCAAGTAACCTCACATGAATCTATGAATCTATGAAACTGGTATTTCCTGAGGTTGCCATGACAGCATACCTTTCAGAAGGAGATAAGCAGGTTAATACCCAGCTGTCTTCTACAAACAATGTGGCGTTTCTGTATGTGTCAACTCAGGAGTAAGTATAGCATTATTGAAGCAAAGACATGTACCGCAATAGTTTTTCCAGAATAGATTCCTTATCAGTATTTCAATAGTTTTGCAAAAACTGCTTCAAAAAGACCAAACCATATATTAACACATTTGCTTACTGCACAACTTTAGGTAAAGACAGCCGACTTCTTCAGAAAATGAAGCTTGGAAGAGGTTGAAGGTGTAAGCAGAAATCATAATATTTATTAATAAATACTACACAAGTTGTAAGTATTCAATTGCTTTTAACCATGAAGCACAAATAACTGGGATGAGTAAGCAACTTTCTTTATATCCCACTTTCTTGTATCTCCACTGCACTGAAGGAGAGTGAACAAAAAAAGCATCATTACTAGAGGAGAGTGCCCAGACTGGAACAGCATGCTTTTAGGTGTGAAAAATTACTGAATAATACCAAGGAAAATAAAAGTATACACCCTATTTAAATGGTGCCTTTGTTAATGCAGTCCCACATTTTATTTTTATAGATTATTACATTCAGATCATCGGAAGCCATGGTGGTGCAGTGGTAGCATTGTTGTCTCACAGCAAGAGGTTCTCCCGTTCAATTCTCGGCTGGAGCGCCTTCCGTGTGGAGTCTGCATGTCCTCCCCGAGGTCGAGTGACATTCAAAAGATATGCGTGAATGGGGGTGCCTTCGTTGAAGGTTGGGCATCGAGCTGGCACCTCAGCGCTGTAAAAATCTACTGCCAATCATTAGCGGACCGGAGTTCTGCTGTGGTGACCCCTAACCAGGTAAAGCTGAAAGAAGAACAAACAAACTACATTACATTCAGATCATCAGTCTACACTCAGAAATTAAAAAAAAAAACAGAGATATTAATGTAAATGTAAAATACCAAACTATACAAATGGAAGGAGCTGTAAATTACCAATAATAACTACTTGCATATGGAAACCATTACCTGTCACTGAAGCAGTAGTTACCATGAATAGCAATGGTCTAGCTGATTCGTAAAAGAATTGAATAACTTCAGTGTCAGAAATGACCACTCCAGGAGCTTGTTGTCTAACTTTATTAAACACTTACTTCTCAGAAGTGAGACTTCCTCTGAATCTAACACAAAATAACAAAGTATTCATTTAAACATAAAAAAATGACCATATGATAAAATGAACCAGTAACATCACACATCACATCTATTAAACATCTATTAAACATAATAAAATGTAAACATAAAAATATGGTCATAACAAATACCAACTTCTCCCTAACGTGATGCTTTTAAACATGTAATTTTAAAATATTATTACTACTAATAAATTCATTTAGTCCTGGTAAAATGCCTGTATCAAATCTAATCTGCCGTATTTATTTCTTAAATTCTAACTTTTCTTCCCATTAGTAATTTGTGTATGCAACATAAATTCATCTAAAACACTGAACAAAAACTTCTTAAAACTTTTACATTTAACTGAATGTTTGTAAAGGGCATTTTTCATATACTGTATATATGCTTGTATACCTTCTCCATAAGGCAGCACTTGGTTTTCCTGACATAATATAAGTCATACAACACACATGTAGCCAAATATTCCACTGTCCAGGTATCACAATTAGCCATAGGAGAGGTGCTCTTCTAAACATGTGTAATCAACTCAGAAATATTCATATTCATAAAATCACAAAGAATCACACCTCCTACACTTATATATATTCCAACTTCAGTTTTTAATAATGTATCATTCTCTAACATAAATTTTAAATCACTGCTCTTTTTGTACACAAATTATGGTTTTAAACCAACACTTCTACTAACATTATCAAAATGGGTTATAATGCCATAGTTGTTTAATATTATATCCTTCGCTAACCTAATATGACTGTAAGTTGCCCATACTGTAATGATCAAGTGGCTGACCTCTTGCACATGTTCTGGAGCTGTAAATGCATATATAAACTTTGGAATTCCCTAAAAATTCAATTACAAAAGATGGGTTATCAACACTCTACACTTTCTTGGGAATTTATGATCCTACATATCCCTCCGAATAATTTGGATAAATCCCAAATAATTACACTTATAAATATTTTCTTGTTAATGAAACTTTATATAGCTACAAATTGGTTGAATCCATCCCAGACTTCATGGGATAACTTTAAAGGTTTAGTGATAAAACATATTTTAGCTCACAAATGATTAATTAAGGATCATAGGAAAAACATAAATAATCTGAAAATATGGGAGAAAATTTTCAATATTCTGTTGGCTTAATGTTCTGAATCCACTTTAACCCCTGGACATATATGTTTAAATTTTTGTTCAGCATTAATAATATATTGACAAATGATCTTTTAGTATTCATAGGTTCATAGGTTCATAGGTTCATACTAGGCTATCTGCCCGAGGGCATTTACAAGCCTAGCCCATAGTTTTGTGGCTTACGCCACCCCTTTAGTATGGGGAACTATACCCATTATTTTGCTGTGCCTCTGTCGAGCAGTGACACTGAGGTAATCCCTGGGGTATATCTGCGATCTCCCATCCATTGGTCAAGATTTCTCTTGAACAAGGCCAGCGAGGTGCTCTGCCTCACATATACTGGGATTTTATTCCACAGCATAGGGAGTCTTTGGGTGATGAATCTATCCCTCCAGCATGTCCTATTAATAGCCGTGTCGAGGTTTAAGTCTCCCGCCCTTGTGGCTCTGATGGATCTAATTTTTTTTGAGGTGCAGCATATTCATCAAATCTGGGTTTGACATGGCCTTGTATGTTAGGCAAAGGTCACCTCTGAGCAAGCGGTAAGCGACTGAATAGAGCTGGAGTTCTTTCAGTCGGGCAGCATAGGACAGATGTTTGAGACCCTTTATCCTTTTGGTGAGGAACTTTTGTGGCCTCTCCAGCTGCTGCAAGTGTCGGGTCAGATACATTCGAATGGGGCATTGTACTCAATCATTGGTCTGATGAGTGATGAGTATAGGGAGACTATGACCTCCCTTGATCTAGATGAGAATCCCTTCATGATAAGGTGGGCAATGCAGAAGGTCTTCCTAACTACTTTAGCTACATGGGTGTCGAATGACAGACTACTATCAACCTGGGTCCCCAGGTCCCTGATAACTTCTTCTGTGCTCAGTGGATTGCCACCTATTTGGTAGCTAGGGGTAACCTTGTTTTTCCCGAAGGGTATGACTATGCATTTTTTGGCATTTAACTTTAGGCCATGGCTCTGGCACCAGTTATCCGTTTCTGTGAGACCCTTCTGAAGGATATCTGTGTCAGATGTGTTTTCTACTATGGCCCAGTTTGCAGTCATCTGCAAACTTTGTCAGCCATAACCCTCCTGTGTTTGCTTGTACTTGGAAAAGTAGATGCCAAACAAGAGTGGGCCCAGGACTGAGCCCTGTGGTACACCACTTGTGACAGGCTTTGAGTCTGACATGGCGCCAGCAACTCTGACCCTGTGGGTTCTGTCACTCAGCCAGTTTGCAACCCATCTTGTGATATATGGGTTAACATTTAAGCTGATGAGTTTTCAATGATACCCGAGTGGGGTATTGTATCGAAGGCCTTCGCCAGATCGAGGTAGGCTGTATGGACTGCCTTTCCCTCATCAATGGCTTTGGTGACTGTTTGAAAAAGTCAACCAAGTTTAGAAGGCATGATCTGCCTTTGACAAAGCCAAACTGGGATGGATCCAAAGTCTGCAAATTCCCTATGTCTTTATTTATGAGGTCCATTATGATCCTCTCCATGGCTTTGCAGATAAGGCTTGTCAAGCTAATGGGCCGGTAATTTCCAGGGTCGGTGGTGGCACCGCCTTTGTGAAGTGGGACCACAGTTGCAGTGCGCCACTCCTGGAGTGCGTATCCAGAGGTAAGACTATGATTAAACAGCTGTCCTAGCTGTGGGTTTAATTCCTCGTTGAGTTCGTGGAGCACACAGCCGGGGACACCATCAGGTCCCATGGATGCTGTGTTTTTTGCTTTGGAGAGAGCAGTTCTCACTTGGGCGTTGGAGATGTTTGGGGGGCTGCAATCGCTTGGTATAGATATCTCTCCTTTTGGGGGGGAGGGGGGGATTCCTGTCAGAAGTTCTTATCTTGTTATATTGACCTTGTTTAATTGATGGAAGTATTCATGTATATAGTGTATATATTTTGTAGTATTGTTTTTATAAGTTTCATTTGGGCATTGTTTGTTTTCTTGGTTTTCTGTAATATTGTATGATAACTCGGAAAAAATAATAAAGATTGATTATGGAAAAAAAAATCATAGTGATGCTGAAATTCTTCCTCACTTCCTTCTCACATTATGTATCTCAAAGCCCTGGATAAAATCTGGGTAAATCTGTCATCTCTACCATGAAAAACACTTGTTTTTATCTTATCCAGCATATTCACAGGATAGCTCCTTTCCAAAAACAAATGGATGAGAAAATCAGTCTCATTTTTGAAAACATCATTGTTTGAGACAATTCTAGATAAATGCATAAGCTGCACCTTTACTAAAGGCCTTTCATGGTACAATGGGCAGCAACTATTAAAATGCAGGCAGGAATTAGAAAAAGTCTCTTTGTGACACAGTTAGATGGACAACAATTTCCGTGGCATTCCTTACTAAATGTTAATGTTGTTGTATGAAAAAGAATTGGTAAAAGCAAGAAATGTGGGGGTTACATTCAAATATATATATTCAAATATATGGTCTTTTCCGTAGAACAAGGATATAATCCAGAAACTTAAAATAACCCCTGCAGCTTTCAAACATTTCTGATCTAAACACAAAATTAATTTCATAGTGCAATAATGCTAAGCTTGCAAAGATAGGAGCACAGACCACTCTCATGGCCACTCCTGTAGTTTGGTGATAATATTCACCCTCAGATTGAATAAAATTTTTATTAAGAGCAAACTCC
Source organism: Protopterus annectens (assembly GCF_019279795.1). Taxonomy (NCBI): domain Eukaryota; kingdom Metazoa; phylum Chordata; order Ceratodontiformes; family Protopteridae; genus Protopterus; species Protopterus annectens. Next base: position 1,652,389,518 of record NC_056726.1, read on the forward strand.
ATAGTTTCTATACGGGTAGTTTTCTCACTCATAAAAATGTATTTGCTCAATAATAATAATACTTCTTTGAACCAATTCAACTCAATATCTTGTGGGATCACTGAAAAACAAGTCCTTAACATCAATTGTTAAAAAAAGTCACCTTTTTTATTTTAACAAACTGGTCAACAAAAAACAAAACCAACCTATGAAGGTAAAGTAGCTCAAAAACCCTGGACTACTGCGGGTTTTTGAGCTACTTTACCTTTTTTATTTTATTTAAGAAGTGCCATGCATCAATCAAAATGTGCCGCATCATCAAATGTCACCTTTTTATTTTAAGAAGTGCCACAAGTCAATCAAAATATGTGCCTCATCATCAAATGTCACCTTTTTATTTTAAGAAGTGCCACAAGTCAATCAAAATATGTGCATGCTTTTTAATTACCCCTTTTAATTTCCAATTAATCCATTTTGCCAAATGTTAGGTCTTGGAACATCCTGCAGTTGCAATTGGTCTCAAAGGAGGCACTATAAAAATTCTGTGAACCCTGGGACTGACAAAATATTAGGAAGCCTTGGATACTAACTTTGATAAACCTAAACATCTGTTTAAGCAACAACCACCCACCTCAGTATGGTGTATTAAGATTTACCCACAGTTCGTGTGATTTAATCATTAGGGCAAAGCCCAAGTGATTGAATAAAGCCAACTGTGGGTAAATCTTACTATACCACACCACAGAGTCAGTTATTGCTATTATACAATGACATTATTTAAGAAAATAAAAACTTACTTTTCTTAAATAATGTCTTTGTATAACAGCACCTTATGGTCCATCCATGGCTGGTAATATCCTGTTGCAATTTTTTGATGTACTGTGCATGCATATGGGACTTAACCCAGTACATCAGTGCTTTGGAAAGGAAGCAATGGAGAAAAGAAGGTCTCCATTGCTCTGTTTTTGTTTTCTTTTTTTTTTTTTTTCTAATTAAAAAAAAAAGTTTCAGACAGTTTAGGGGTAAGAGAGAGGCAGAATGGAGGAAATAAAAAGAAAATCAGGGACATGTCTTTAGTGGTAAAGAACGTAACTGCTTTTCCTTGTACTTCCTTTATGGTGTTTCTCTTGTATGTCCGGAGTCAGGACTAAAGTTTTTTTATTTTTTTTATTTTTGTTTAAAAAAAAAAAAAAATTTCAAGACTATACCAACAGAAAAAAGTCCTCGCGACCAGACCTTTTTCCATTGTTATATTATTGAATTTACAAATGGGCACGCTTGTTGGGCTGGCCAATCAATGTGCTCGTTTTAGAATATTAATGGCCAATCATTGTATAATTGTCAATATACCCTTCCAATAATGCATCAACTAACCAGCAATAAATTTCTCTGTATGCTATATTAATCTTATTTAATGAGGAATTATTGTACATGGCATCACAATTTAAAATAAACATCTTATCACTGTAATTGCATTTATAAGAACTGTCCTCTCACCTTTATTGGATTCCATTACCTCAAAGTTTGATCATTTATTAGCATTTGGAGCATAGTATATTCATCAGAAGTTAAATTCTTAAAATAGCAAACTTTCTGATATTCTTTGTACCACCTATATTAAACAAATGACTGGATTTAAGGTGGTGTTAAAAGTACTTTTTCTTTTTAATCCTTTGTTCTCAGAATTAATACCCCCCTTGTCAGCCATACTGACTTGCAAATTTAACCTCCTAGTAAGTTACTTTAAATTAATAATGGTTTCAACAACATTCACATTTGTGGAAGGTATAAAGGTAAAACCTTGATTTTCAGACACTGTAAAATGTACATTATTCAAATCAGTTTCTGTGCAATCAAAAATCTTAAAATTATTGTCATTCATGTACTGTATAATACCTTCTCATGCTCATTGTTGAAGTAGATCCATCTGTTCCTTCTCTTCTGTTCTCAGTTTCTTCCCTGAGTCTTCTCAAAGCCCCACTTGTAGCAGTTCCATCGTTTAAAGGGAACTCTTCATACCCAGTTGTATCATAAATTGATATCTCTATTTTTAATTCTGTCTAATCTTCAAAATACAGATGGTGATGGATAATCCACGTTTCTTGCAATTTCTAGTGAAATCATCTGTTGCAAGTACTTCTTCAGCATCGCCATTTCCTTGATCCAGTTCCATGGCTTTATTTGATAGTTTATTTTGTTGCTGTGATAATGGATACACACATCCATACCTCACAAATGTCCAGATATTTGCAGAATGTCCAGAATTTTGTCTCATATTTTTGGTCAGTTCCTCATAAAATTTCTGTATTTTGGGCAAATCACATTAATGAACTGAGGACTGAAATCACTAAATAATGACATACATTTGAGTTTCAGACTTCATATCTTTCAGGAAATGCATGCTAACTCAACTCGTGTTATTCTAGCAACTTTCTAAGTCTATAAGAGCAGGATTTAAAAAATGTTCCTATTTTTGGGCCTTTGTCCACCCATTATTTTAGGCTTTGTCTAGATTTCTTGCATTAACAGGTTAAGAGATATGTGCAAATCTATTTTTCATAGTTTCTTCTGTCTTTATCAAACTTGTTGGCTTTATGTTCCTTAATAAGTTTTACTTGTTTATCAACCCTTTGAAATGCCATTTGGTATTGTTCTTTGTAAAAGCAAAAAATAAGATCTTTCCTGCTGTATGATGCACAGGAAATACACCAGGTGCAGTTAACAATTGACAAGAACCCTATTCAAATCATAGCTAGCTATAGACCTCCAACTCTGACTCAAGATGCCCACTCCACCTATCTGGACATCTTGGAATCTAGCAAGATTCAACCCTTTACCCTGATCCTAGGTGACTTTAACTATCCAACCATAGACTGGAAGAAATACTCATACCAAAACACAAATGCCCAGAGATTCCTTGATTTTGTCACTGCAAATGCCTTGGACCAATTGGTTGACACCCCCACAAGAGGTGAAAATATCCTGGACTTGGTATTAACCAACATGAGTAACCACTGCAGCATCCCTTCAGTGTCATCATCCCTGGTAGGATCTGACCACAAAGCAATCACTTTCGAAGCTGCCATCTCCTCTGATCCCCCAGCCCCCAGCTAGGGTAAAAAAAAAAACACTTTTCCAAAGCTGATTACAACCTCCTTAGGGAAGGTATAAACAGCTTCACAGCCCCCCACCCAGAAACTGGCACATATGTACAAACCTACGACAAAGTACTATACAAGCATTTATATAACTGCATGGAATCAGGAATACCAGACAGGATGAAATCATCCTCCTCAAGGAAGAGTAAACCTATCTAGTGGACATCTACAATAAATAAACTATAATAAAAGGAGAAAAAAATTGCTGTTGAGGACCAAGAAGGAGCAAGTGCCTAATTGGAAGCAATCTCTCCTTAGCCTGAACAAGCAAATAAGAGCACTAGTGAAATCAGCCAAAGTAAACTTCGAGTCCAAACTAGCCACATAGGTTCATAGGTTCATAGGTTCATAGGTTGGTACTAGGCTATCAGCCCTAGGGCCTATACAAGCCTAGCCATAACAATTCCCTGTCTATTTATTCCCACATTATTTACTTTCCTGGACCCCTGTCTAGCAGGGCGACTGACGTGATCCCTGGGGTGAATTTCCTTTCTCCCATCCAATCGTCAAGGTTCCTCTTGAAGAGGTCCAAAGAGGCACTCTGCTTGACATGCATGGGCAATCTATTCCAGAGTCTGGGGAGTCTCTGGGTCAGGAACCTATCCCTCCAGCATGTTTTGCTTATTGTGATGACAAGGTTTAGATCCCTGGAGTGTGTAGCTTTGAGGGATTGGGATTTCTTTAAGTGTAGCATGTCCAACAGCTCTGGGTTTGACATGGCCTTGCATGTTAAGCAGAGATAGCCTCTGAGTAGACGATATGCGACAGAGTATAGCTGCAGTTTTTTAAGGCGGTCAGTGTAGGGCATCTGCTTTAGGCCTGTGATTCTTTTAGTGAGGTATTTCTGAGGCCTTTCCAGTTGTTGCAGATGTCTTGAGAGGTACATACCAAATGGGGTGTTGTATTCTATAATGGGTCTAATGAGGGATGAGTACAGTGGGACAATGACCTCCTTTTTTCTGGATGAAAAGCCCTTCGTGATGAGGTGTGCCACAAAGAAGGATTTCCTGACTGTTGTGGCGATGTGGTTATCGAAGGTGAGACCACTGTCCACCTGTGTCCCTAAGTCTCTTATCACACTTTCTGTGTTTAGTGTACTGCCACCTATATGGTAATTCATGGATACATGTTTTTTTTCCCAAAGGGGATAACAATACATTTCTTGGCATTGAGCTTGAGCCCATGGCTCTGGCACCAAACATCTGTTTCTGTAAGGCCCTTTTGTAGAGTATCCACATCATTTGGGGATTCAATAATGGCTCCCAGTTTGCAGTCATCTGCAAACTTTGTTAGCCAGAGTCCCTTAGTGTTGACCTGTACTTCAGAGAAGTAGATGCCAAACAAGAGCGGCCCCAGGACTGAACCCTGAGGTACTCCACTTGTCACTTGTCTGGAGCTGGATTTGGAGTCGGCTACTTTTACAGTGTGGGTTCTATCAGTAAGCCATTTATTAACCCATTGGGTGACATAGGGATTAATGCCCAACTTAGTAAGTTTATCTATGATTCCAGAGTGGGGGATGGTGTCAAAGGCCTTGGCAAGGTCTAGCTAGGCTGTGTGGACCACCTTACCCTTGTCCATGGCTCTGGAGACTGATTCAAAGAAGTCAATCAGGTTTAGGAGACAAGATCGGCCCTTCACAAACCCAAACTGGGTGGGGTCCAGTGTTTTAAGGTTGCCAATGTCTTTGTTTATAAGTTCCATGATAATACGCTCCATGGCCTTGCAGATAAGGCTTGTCAGACTGATGGGACGGTAGTTTCCGGGATCCAAGGTGGATCCCCCCTTGTGGATTGGGATAACTGTAGCTCTGCACCACTCAGTGGGCACGAAACCTGAGGTGAGGCTATGATTAAACATGACACTTAGGTGAGGTGCCAGTTCATATTGTAGTTCATGTAGTACACAGCCTGGGATGTCATCTGGTCCCATGGATGCTGTATTCTTGGCTTTAGAGAGTGCGTTTTGTACCTGTGTGGCCGTTATTACTGGAATTTGGCAATCTTCCGGTATTGAGATGGGCCATTTAGGGGTGAGAGGGGGTGAAGTTGGCACTGAATCGATCTGCCAGGATATTGGCAATATCCTTTGGATCAGTATATTTAATGCCATTCTGTTTTAGCTCAGAGCAGATCTGAGCATTGCCATTTAGATTCTTGACATAGTTATAGAATGCTTTGTGGTTGTCTTTGGAATCTTTGGCAATTTTATTTTCGTAACTAGCTTTGGAGGATTTTATGAGGCATCTCAGTTTCTTACTGAGGCTAGTAAGGGAGTTTTTTGCATCCTGGGATTTTCCTCTTTTCTGCAAAAGTTTCTTCCTTTTGTTGTAAAGTTTGTTTATGGCAGGGGACCTCCAGATTGGCTTCCTTTTTTTGGATGAGAGCATTTTGGTTCTGTTTGGGATGGCACGATTCATGCATGAGTGGATGTGCTCGTACAGTGCCTTAGTGTAGGATTCAGCAGTTGAACTTTCAGTTCCCGTCTGCATGGGTGTCATGAAGTTTGCCACTTCTGACTTGAGTAGCATGAAGTTGGCTTTGGAGAAGTCTTTTATGGTGGTTTCTTTACTGGGGGGTGGGGGTGGGATGTGGATGTTAAGGGTGATTAGCTTATGGTCAGAACTGACTAACAAGAGGGTGTCCATAGCATTGATTTCCCATGTTGGTAATGACCAGGTCTAGGATATTGGAGCCCCTGGTGGGACTATGGATTAGTTGATCCAGGGCATTGGAATTTATGAATTCCAAAAACCGTTGTGCAAAGGTGTTGGGGCATGAGTAGTTTTCCCAGTTAATGGCAGGGTAGTTAAAATCACCCAGTATAAGGGTGTTTGGTTCTATCTTAATATTTTCCAGTATGTTTAGAAAGGTGTAGTGAGAATCTTGGGGTATGGTGGGGGATCTGTAGCAAGCTACAATTTGGATTGCAGTCTTACCTAGTGTTAGTTGCACTTGGAGAATTTCAGACACATTGTGTTGGCCAACTAGCCTGGTGGTGTGAATATCCTTGGTGAATATTGACACTCCTCCACCTTTAGTGTTTCGGTCCTGGTTTGGTGGCCGAAAAGTGTGGTAAGAATTGTAGCCTGGTATTGCAGGGGTGCTCTCTGGAGCCTTGAACCAGGTCTCAGTTACTGCACAGATATCGATGTTCTCCATTTTTAGGAGTGCCTCGAGAGAGTGCATTTTGAGATTTAGACTTCTAGCATTGAGTAGCATTACCTTCAGATTTTGCATGCTTGTACCTGTTATGGTGATGGTTTTGTCCTTTGAAGTTTGCTTAAAAAAGGCACTATAGGGGTGGCAAGAGCCTTAGCCAGTAACCTGAATCCCAGGGGCGACAGGTGCAGACCATCTCTGGCAAAGCATCATGGTCTGTCAATCATGTCATCCCAGGCAGACAGATACTGGATCCCCTTTGAATGACACCATGAGCTTAGCCAATTGTTGAAGTCAATCATTTTATCCTTATATTGTGGTATCATTCTGGGCGAAAGCAGGATGCTACTCAGGGCTAGGGTCATACCTGCCTGGGCCACATGATCTGAGAGCTCTTCCATGTCTCTTTTCATGTAGTCCAGGGAGGTACATCTCAAGTCATTCACTCCAACATGGACAATGACAGAGTCATATTTGTACTTGTTGTGGAGTGAATTGAGTGCATGCGTTATGTGGCGGATCCTGGCACCCGACAGGCAGCTGACTGTAATTTTCTCCTTATTCAACCTGGTGAGAGGGACATCAGTGTGCTAGACTATAGAGTCACCTATGACTAAAGTGTTAGGTACATTGTCTTGCCTTAGGGGCTGTTGCTGGGTGGCACACTGGTGTTGTGAACTATGTGACACATTGGTTGTGATTGGTGTTTGTTTGCGTTTCAGCTTCAGAGGTCTTTGTTGCTTGGGCAGGTTACAGTTAAGGGCCTCTGCATATGTGGATTTAGTGTTGCTATATGTGGGTGTTGGTGGTGCGGGTTTAGAAGGGCTATGTGTTGCTTGAGGTGTAGTGTGGGTGTTAACCTTCTTCTCTTGACTGCTTACCACAATCTTGGGTGGAGAGAGCTTTGCTTCCATTTTGGCTATGTAAGTGCATCTCTCACAGGTTGTAGTGTTGGGTGGTAGGAGGAGAGGGTTGTCTGTGTACATGAGGCAATTGCTGCATTGCTTTGCGTTTCAGCTTCAGAGGTCTTTGTTGCTTGGGCAGGTTACAGTTAAGGGCCTCTGCATATGTGGATTTAGTGTTGCTATATGTGGGTGTTGGTGGTGCGGGTTTAGAAGGGCTATGTGTTGCTTGAGGTGTAGTGTGGGTGTTAACCTTCTTCTCTTGACTGCTTAGCACAATCTTGGGTGGAGAGAGCTTTGCTTCCATTTTGGCTATGTAAGTGCATCTCTCACAGGTTGTAGTGTTGGGTGGTAGGAGGAGAGGGTTGTCTGTGTACATGAGGCAATTGCTGCATTGCCCCAGTATGCCCAGATTCACCAGGTGGACAGGAGAAATCACCGGAAGCTGACCATTGGACATGCCTGGTTTGGGTTTTTTTTTTTTTTTTCTTTGTAAAGTATAGGAGCTGTTTCCTTAGCAAGGTACTTTGCAAATATAGGCTGTTTAGTGCCTACTATTAATTTCTCCTTGTTAACAAGGAAAGTTCAGTGTTTGTATGAGTTTAACGCTTCCTAGTGCTTTCTAGCAGGTATTAGAGAACGTGCTAGTCACAGGGATGCTTAAAGGTAAGATTGAAAAGAATGCACTTTGTAGTGTGCACTAGAGAAGTTAGATGTGAAAGTAGGTAACTTGAGTTTTACCTGTTTAAAAAGTTAAGGTTTAGTGGAGAGTTACTATTTTTAAAACAGCAAGATGGATTGAAAGGGGTGGCCACTTTTGTATTTTGGTACTATGAAATACTGCAGGATGGCCAATAAATTTAAATAATTGAAGGGGTGGGATTTCAAAAATGATGATTTTGTGATTACTCACATAAGCCAGTGAAAGTAGAGAGAAATGAGATATATGGTCAGAATAACATAAGAAGCGGGCAACTAGAAAGACAGTGGTATTTAACAAGACAACGTAAATGGGTGGGAAGGCGGGAAAAAATTCTGCCTGACTCAGAACAGAGAGAGCTGTGGTCTCTTTTGAAGTTTTAATATGCTGTTAAAATAGAATGCAAGCAAAACACAAGGTAAAGAAAACAAACTACAGTATTCAAAATATAGAAAGGCAATACAGTAATACAAAAAATAAAAGCAAACTAACCTTTCCTTCACAGCAAAGTGTAGCAGAGTCTGGATGAGCCTTTCTGGTAAAGCTCTGAAATGTTTTAGTTTACTCCTTAAATAGAAATTTTAGTTCCTAGCTCCACCCCCCTCTGTTAACAAGTGATTAACCTTAAGTGACCTCTTCTGTCTTATGAATGAGTCCTTAATTAATCAGTTCTTATTTCTGCCTGACTCAGAACAGAGAGAGCTGTGGTCTCTTTTGAAGTTTTAATATGCTGTTAAATCAGAATGCAAGCAAAACACAAGGTAAAGAAAACAAACTACAGTATTCAAAATATAGAAAGGCAATACAGTAATACAAAAAATAAAAGCAAACTAACCTTTCCTTCACAGCATTAAAGATGTATCTATTAAAGACAATCATAATGCCTTCTTCACATATGTCTGCAGTCTCAAGGGAAGCACCCAGATCTGCTCAGAACTGGTGGTCAAGGACACCACATACACAAAGTAGATATAGCCAGCCTGCTGGTAGACAGGTTCAGTGAAAACTTCACTCCTCTGTACCCCCATCAGTAAAAAAGGACATCCCCAGTACCTGTCCCAGCCCCTTATCACTAGGGAGCAAGTCATCACTGCCCTCTTAAAGCAAAAAAATACAGCCTCCATGAGACCCAATAACAGCTCAGGCTGCATCCTATATGAACTCAGACAGGAACTTGCAGCACCATTAGGCACATTATAAAACCAAAGCCAGAGTACCAGCTTCATCCCAGCCGAGTGGAGGACAGCTACTGTCATCCCTTTGCATAAAGGTGGAGAATCCATTGATCCAGGAAATTATAGACCCATCAGCCTAACTAGCCTGATCTGCAAGGCCATGGAGCAGATTATCATGGACCTTATTAACAAGGACATTGGCAACTTCCAAACACTTGATCCCATAAAGTTTGGTTTTGCCAATGGGAGGTCATGCCTGTTAAATTTGGTTGACTTGTTTGAGACAGTCACCAAGGCCATAGACGAGGGGAAGATGGTGCACACTGCCCACCTTGACCTGGCCAAAACTTTCGATACTATTCCCCACTCAGGTATAATAGATAAACTCTCTCAACTAGGCATCAATACATATGTTACCAGATGGATAGCAAACTTATTCACCGATAGAACCCACCTAGTCAAAATAGGAGAAGCCACCTCAAGTAGTAGACCTGCAACAAGCAGTGCACCCCAGGGATTGGTCTTGAGGCCTCTGCTGTTTGGGATATACTTCTCGGAGGTGAAGGCCAAATCTAGTCGGCTATGGCTGACCAAGTTTGCAGATGACTGCAAGCTGGGTACTTTCGTCAATTCCCCTAGTGATGTGGGCATCCTCCAAGAGGATCTCACCCAAACAAATGACTGCTGCCAGAAACATGGCCTCAAACTGAATGCCAAAAAATGCATCATCATCTCTTTTGGGGAGAGTGACATCCCACAAATGATTACATTACCTATAAGGTACTAAGCACACAATCAGTCATGATAGACTTGGGCAACCAGGTTGATAGCAAACTGACTTTTGACCACCATATTGCCTCTGTTGTATGGAAAGCTTTCTACATGGCCCACCTCATTAGTAAGTGTATCTCATCCAAGGACAAGGTGGTCATAACACCCCTGTATTCTTCCCTTATAAGAAACATTATTGAGTACAATGCTCCTTTCAGCATGTACCTCACAAAGCACATACAGCAGCTGTAGAGACCACAGAGATTCTTCACCCAGAGAATCCAGGGCCTCAAATATCTACCCTACACAGATAGCCTAAAAACCTGTCCCTCTACTCAGTCCCCTATAGACTCCTCAGAAGTGACCTCCATCTGGCCTACAAAGCAATCTCAGACCCCGCCCTGATGGGACTGCTGCATATCTGCAAGTCAAGCTCCACTCAAGTAACCTGCATGCACAACTTCAACCTGGTCTGTGACATCAATAGTACATGTTTGCGGGACAGATTTGTGTCCCAGAGATTCCCCCTTTTGAGGAATTGACTCCCTTTCCATCTAAAGCAGAGTACCTCATTAAACGTTTTAAGCGCAACCTGGATTAACTGGATGGGAACAGAAAATGCTCCCCTGAGATTCCACCTGCAACCCTGCTGGACAGTGGCATAGGGTGCTGACTTGTTGGAACATGGGCTAAATTCTTGGCTAGGCTTTGAGGGCCTCAGGGCCAATAGCCTAGTAACCTCCTGTGATCCTATGATCCCAAAAATTTGGCTTCCTTATATTGTCCTTAATAAACAAGTCCATTATTTCAAAAGCAAATCTATCAAACACAGCCTGCAAATACTGATGCAGTATAAAGTTTAACTGGGGTTGTCTGGGACTCCTCATGGAGTGGATCATGGGACTCATCATGGAGTGGATCAGTACACGATTCCTCATATTACCGTTGTCCATGCTTTACTTTTCTTTCTGCCTCAATAGGCAAGCAATATATCGCTTTCCCCTGTTTGCATCTTTCCATAGGAAAAGAGATGCATTTCTTTTTTTATGTATATTACTTATAACTCTCTGAGGTGCAATGACATGGGATTCAGGATAATTAAGTAAAGGGTGTCGGTGGAGGGTAGCTTGCACTCTGGTAACAACCAAAGGCTTGACTTAGTTTTTACAATATGTAGATTTCTGTCTGTAAACTGCAGTCTTGAGTAACTCTGAATCAGGCATTTATGCACTAGAATCAGCAATTTTGGAAATTTCTAGCCTAGGGATTCTACTCTGTCAGTCAAACATAGTGGATTCCTTCCAGCAAACAGAGAGACTTGAAGTAACCAAGATTTGTTTAAGCATAGAATTGGTATAGTTATCTTTTGTAAATTTAAAATCCACTATCTATATGCCATGACTATTTGATGGCTATACTTCATGTCATTTCATATAAAATAACAGTAAATAATGTAAGTATATCATAATTTTTGACTTGCTTTGGCCACCCTAAAACATTTTCCAAACCCTGCGCTAAGGTTTACTTTAGTGTCTAAACAGTAGTCTTTCTCTATTTTGGAAATACATGAATGCCATTTTACATACATATTCTTAAGGCATTTTTATTCTACAGAAAGGTACTTCAAATGTTCTTTCTGGAAAATTTTTATACTAATCCAGGACAGTCTTGAATTAACTGCACATACTGCAGTATAACCTGAGCTAAATTATGCACAGAGTGCCAGTCTTTAAGATCATAGCCCAAATTTATGACAGATGATGTAGTGTGCAATGCACAGTTCTGTTGATAGCAACCACATCCATACTGAGGCGACATAGTTATGATTCATAGTTCCACTTTGCATTACAGTGTGTTGAGCTCACATGTGTAACAGAAAATATATACAAGTGATCAGAGCTGCAGAATGTGGTTCAATTACAGTAAAGTATATCTAACGTGAACAAAGCCATGATTCATTGTCATACATAGAGGAAACTGCACAGCCCTATGCATCTAACTATGAAATTTCTAAGCAAACCAAAATGTTGGCATTGCACATAGTAAGAATGCTTTGAGTTACAGCAGCCATTGCACAGAAACTTGCTGCAATCCTAAGCACTGCTGATTCCTGTTCATTTGCAGAAGTTCTAGCACATGCCAATGTAAACAGTACTATTACTCTGTATCTTAGGAATTAATAGCCTTTTGATACCTGTGAAGGCCTAGACATACATGTGGCAAGCAAGATATGTATAGCTGTTTCCATACTAGCTACAGGGGCCTTTCAGAAACAATCCAGTGACTAGGTGGGTATTTTGAAGGCCTCCACCTCTGTAATACTCAACTAATTCCATGATATAATACTTCTACATGTGAAGTAGCATATCTGGTTTGCTTGCCCAGTACTAGAGTGAGGAAATACCTTGTGTGCCTTCTACATCACCAAGCTCCCTGAGGTACTGGATTCCACAAATAACACACATGTAGTGATGAAGACCTAACTTGGCCTTGAACAAGACAAACTTTGATTTCCTGAACTACCACATAGTGTGGGGCATGTGTGGTATCATAATTAACGTGACTACGTATCACCAGGCAGCATGCATGAATCACATATCTGGCACACAACTCAGCTGATTTAACATATCCTGCATAATAAATTCTACACAGCCATCTAGATTGTAAGTGCAGGAATTCTGGCTAATGTTAATGTGTATGGCTGCATTCAGTGTGCATTGAAATGTAGCCTCTCTTCTATACACATACAGACGGACACACACACACACACACACACACACACACACACACACACACACACACACACACACACACACACACACACACATATACACACACACACACACACACACACACACACACACACACACACACACACACACACACACACACACACACTTATACTCCACTGCAGGTGATGCCGGATATCCATGGGATCCTTGACTTATGTCACCTCTTTGCAACCCACAGAGTTTGCACAAAGTCCAGCATAGCACCACATGTGAACAACGCAGCAACTTCCATTGTAGTTTGGGTCTGCTCAAAGCCTCCTTCCAATGCCAGTCCCATGGTATAAAGGAATACCACCCCAGCTATGACCCAGGTGACTCAGGTTCAAGTAGCATCTCAGGTGCCTGTTGGAGCCAGCAGGTAAGGATAAGTAAGGATAGTCTCGTTACTCACTTATACTGGGGAAAATGGAGCAGTGGTGTTTGAGTGGCCAAATGCTCCTATGCAAAAGGAGGCCTTCACTTTAAAACTAGCTAGAGCCAGGAGGATATTATCTTGATGTTCATAAGATGTCCACACTATCCCTAAGGAAATGTGTGTGTGGGTATTCATTTATCCAATGAACAGTGTGAGAGATTCCTGCAATAAGACAGGTACTCACATTAACCACCTTTGTTAAAGCTATAAAAGTTACTTCCACATCAATGACATTGGGCATAATGTGAGCTGCTGACTGGGGATGGAGGGACTGTGTAATTTTGTCCAATGAAAGGGATGTTTCAGGATAGGGCTCCAGTCTAGGGTATAAGCCAGATTTACCTAAACAGGATGAGAATGTTCCTTACCCACAGCAAGTATGCATAGAACAGAGTAAAGGTGGAGAAACAAGCAACTCTCACATCTGCTAAAATGATGGAAGATCCTGATGGTTCCTGCCACCATGGATATAGGATATGCTGTACATGAGGTAACTAAAGGGCCTCAGTGTCAAAGAAGATAGTCTCTATGGCTGGCAGGCACAGGGATAAAAATAACATAGGAAAGGAATTAAATTCTTCTGCTTGGTATGTATGAAGATTCAGTCTGCTATGACCCAGCTGCAGCTTGTAAGATATTTTTAACATGCTGTTCACTGTATAGTATAGTATAGAGGATACAGGCTGAACAGCTCCTGGATACAGGTATGGTCAGATCATGTACTCACATGACCATCAGGGAATATGCATAAAACAAGTTTGCCCAGTTAGACTGTGGTATATCAGTAACCACCAGTAGCCTCATAACCACACCTCCAGTCAGCGATGGGTGAAGTACATGGTACTGCAGGTGAAATAATGATGTCTGGTCCAGAACCATGAACCCAGATAAATGAAGAGAAACAGTGCAGTATCACACAGGTGAGACATGATGCCTACAGTGTACATATGCAGTAAGTGAGTAACTGGCCAACATTGTTCATCAGACATTTCCACATCTACCATGCAGGAAAGAAGATGGAGTCAGTCACAGTTATCATCATGTGTACAGGTAGCTAAAGCCACAATGATACATGTGATACATGAGATCACAGATGCACAGGTGAGAGCTGCCCTCTCCAAAGCTAAAAACACAGCATCAATGGGACCAGATGGTGTCCCGGGCTGCGTCTTACACGAGCTCCAAGAAGAATTAAACCCTCATATAAAGTCACTGTTTAATCTCAGCCTTACTACAGGATATGTTCCCAAGGAATGGCGTACAGCTACAGTGGTCCCACTCCACAAAGGTGGTGCCACAACAGACCCCGGAAACTATTGCCCTATAAGCCTGGCTAGCCTGGTCTGCAAAGCTATGGAATGTATCATCATGGAAATCATAAACAAAGACATTGGGAACCGCCAGACACTGGATCCTACCCAATTTGACTTTGTTAAGGGCAGATCTTGCCTCTTGAACCTGGTCAACTTCTTTGAAACAGTTACCAAAGCCATAGATGAAGGGAAGGTAGTCCACACAGCCTACCTGGACCTTGCAAAGGCCTATGACACAATACCCCACTCGGGCATCATAAATAAGCTCACCAGCTTAAATATCAACCCCTATATCATAAGATGGGTTGCAAACTGGCTCAGGGATAGAACCCACATGTCAGCCTCTAAACCAGTTACAAGTTGTGTCCCACAAGGCTCAGTTCTGGGACCTCTCTTGTTCGGTATATATTTCTCCGAGGTACAGGCTAACACGGGTGGACTATGGCTAACCAAGTTCGCAGATGACTGCAAACTGGGTGCTATAATCGACTCTCTGACTGACACAAGCATCCCCCAAAAGGGTCTCACAGAGATGGATAACTGGTGCCAGAGCCATGGCCTAAAGCTAAATGCCAAAAAGTGCATAGTCATCCCCTTTGGAAAAAACAAAGTGCCCACAAATTACCACATAGGTGGTAATCCATTAAGTACGGAAGAAGTAATTAGGGACTTGGGGACCCAAGTAGATAGCAGTCTCTCCTTTGACAATCACATTGCCAAAGTGGTTAGAAAGACCTTCTATATAGCCCACCTTATCATGAAAGGGTTCACATCTAGATCAAGAGAGGTCATTGTGCCCCTCTACTCATCACTTATCAGGCCCATAATTGAGTACAATGCCCCATTTGGGATGTACCTTACCCGACACCTTCAGCAAATGGAAAGACCCCAAAAGTATCTCACCAAGAGGATCAAGGGACTCAAACAGATGCCCTATGCAGTTTGGCTAAAGAAACTCCAGCTCTACTCAGTTGCTTACTGCCTACTCAGAGGTGATCTGTGTCTGACGTATAAAGCCATGTCCAACCCAGAATTAATGGACTTGCTTCAGCTCAGGAAATCTAAATCCCTTAGAGCTACACACTCCAGGGACCTGAACCCCAGCACAAAAATAAATAGGACATGCTGGAGGGACAGATTCATATCCCAGAGGCTCCCCTCACTCTGGAACAAAATCCCAATCCATGTCAGGCAGAGCCCCTCACTGACCCTCTTCAAGAGAAATCTTGACGAATGGATGGGAGATCGTAAGTTTACCCCTGGGATCTCTTCTGTGTTGCTGCTTGACAGAGGTACAGTAAACAAACCTTAAAAGGGCTACCTTCTGTGACCTACTATACAGAGGCACAGTCAACTAATCTAAAAGGGTGGCGAAAGCTAAACATACTCTGGCTAGGCTTATAAATGCCCTAGGGCAGATAGCCTAGTATCAACCTATGAACCTATGAACCTATGTCTGTTTTCACTCAATGAGTGAGGAACGTACTACATGTATCTGAGGCTGGCATCTCAAGATAATGGATGCACTGCAACACAGGTGATTTCTTCCAACAATGTGGTTGGGATGTCACTATGTGATCATGATCTATAGTCATTATGTGGCCTTTTTTCCCCCTAGAAGATATGGTGTCCCTGATAGTGATTATGTGACTGCCTATGACCTGGAGGTGGTCTGTCCATGAGGTATGAGCCAGGAGCATTCAAGTGTTATGGCCACTGACAACAAGGAGTGGCAAAGCGTTGTACACATCCACATTCATGTGCTGAGTGTGTACCCTGCAATGGTCCACCCACATGATCACCCCTGATACACAACATACCTGTATCTTTGACATTGCTTTCAATCTGAACAGTGATGGTAACACTGGCAATATGCCACAAGGAGGTGGGCATGAAAGCAGTGAGTGCCACCAGAAGCCTCCTGAGACCATTTATTAATGTGTCCCTGGCTTCCATGTCCTCAGTAACACAGCAGTGAAGTTCACCTTACACCGAGTTGTAGCAGATTGGGACTGGATGATACTACAGTACATCTGCAGATTGATTCTGAGTGCTGTCCACATATCAGAGGACAACTGTGTTAACTGATGGCATTAGTCACCCATGAAATGTTGAAAAATGTGGTTATGCCCAGTTCAGATGCAGTGCATTAATTTGCTTCCCCAACTAAAAGAGAACACTGCTTATAGTGGGAGCCACAGTGGCATGTCTTCTATACTAGCATTTTTTAGCACTGACTTTAGAGCTTCATAGTCATCTGTGAGTGAGGCCTTACCTTCAGTCTCTATCGATAGTGAATGCACGCCCATGATAGTGTTCAACAGTGCCACTGTGTTTTCAGACTGTGATTCAGAAGTCTGTTATCCATCATAAGCAGCCCCTGCAAAGGGGCCAACATCAGCCTGCTGTCATGCTGTAGCTTTTATATGTGTCACTGTAGCAGTGTTCTGCGATGTGAATTCATAAAGAAACATCAGAGTGAGCAGCATCGGCACCTAGGCTGAAACTATGCCCCTCTGGCAAACACACTCAGGGTGTCAAGCAAGATGTACCATACAATCCCAACATACCTTTTTGCCATACAGTCATGACAAGATTTCACATGTGCCTATAATAATACAAAGTCAGAATTTTCCATGGTCAGTCTATAATTTGTATGTACAATGCTGCTGTACTGAAACCTGGTGTAAATGATACTTACCTAGTGTATCATCCTATGAGATGTGCAGTGGTGGTTTCATACTCATGTTATTTCCTGCTTTTCCAGGGTAGGTTGCAGAATTAGTAACCACCTAGCGGGACACCAAAAGCTCCTCTTGCTCTCTTAGATTATTGCTGCTCCTAGATATTCCACCATGGTCAAACAGTCAGCTGTAGTAGAACTTGACATTCTTTGAGCATGATATAACATATCAGCAACACACCAATAACAGTGCTGTAATGTACAGCTACATTTTCTACAGTATTTATGGCATTGGACCACTGTCTGCCACATCTGGTCATGTAAAATATTTTTCTACATCCCATCTCTCCAGCAAGCACTGTCCATGTTTCGTTGCTGGATATAATTTTCAGCAGGTCTGAAACTGTCTATCCTCTGCTGATTGCCAATTCCTCTGTTGCAGCTGTATACAAAAGGGTAATACGCAAATGGGCAATACCTAGAAGGACAACAGTGGGTTATTTTATACAATAACCTTAGGGCAAGTTATGAGAATTCATACTGCACGCGTACATAGCAACAGGTATATAAGATAAGGCATTCATCCCTGCTCCCGATGACTGGAATCAAGTTGGTAATTGGGAGTAGATAAGGCCTAATGCAGTACATTGAGATAATACACAGTCATAGACATATGACTGCTATACTCAGAACCATAAACCAATATATACATTAGACAGTCCATAAGGTCACTGTAACAAACACAGCCATGTGCTCTGACAGGATGCCTTGATATTTGGGCTACCTTGTTGTTATTATAGTCTTATAAAATGGAACACAATCAGGCTAGATATTCTTGCTGCTAAGCTGTTGTAATGTGAGATCCATTACAAGGGTCTACAATCATAACCAACTTATAAATTCTTTGAGACTTGGATGTCAAGAAATTCACCTTACCAGTGAACCTTGGCATCATAATAAACCATGTGACTGGTGAGACTGGAGAGAACTGATCATAATTGTCCACAGTTCCTAGAGCTGTATAGGCTCCATGTACTACCAGTTATAGAAAAAAAGTGTAGGAGCACAATGGGTTTCATCGACTTTTAAAGATGTTGAAAGCTGGCAAAACTCTTAGTGCTGTCAAACAGATAGCTGGCTGAAATTACATGTTCCTCTGGAGAATGGATGAATTTAAAAGTTGGTAGATATAAAACTATGACACACATTCTATTTATAATTGTGGCAGGGGGAAGTATCTAACAGATTTTTAGAACATTGCCCCTTGTTAATTCCTATCATGAGACCTGATCTATTCAGAGGTTAGTGATGCATACACTTTTGTTAAACACCCTTAAGCACTGCTAAGACTGGATCTTGTGCTAGGGATGTCTGAAAGGTGCATAACAATGTATGTTCTTTCCTGATTTTAGAGCATAATCACAGTAGTTCATGCTTTACAGGTAATCTGACAATTGCAAAACTATGTATATGTGCATATAAAACATTAATCCATTTAAACAAGGTTATGCAATGTTTGTTCAAGTAATGTATGCACAATTTTTGATACCCATAAGTTAAGAGCAGATATCAGTCTTTCTTGCTAAAAAAAAAAAAAAAATGATGCACATATATTTTATTTATAGCAATTTAAACAAAGAAATATCTAATGGAGGGAATACCTTTTGGAAAAAAATAGTGGCTTTCATATTTTTTTTAGATTTAAATTATAAATTTAATGCTTAGAATTCATCAGTGTTTTGCTGAAAAAATCCTTGGGAAAGTCTGCAAAACACCAGGTAAGAAATGTATGAATTATAATATTGCAGTTGATTCAGGTGCAGATACTTTCACACAACATATTTATTTATTTATTTATTTATCTCTTGTTAGCCAGGTTAGTCCACTGGACTTGGGACCCATTTTCAGTGGAGACCTGAGGAGAAAATCTCCAAAAACCCATGATAAAAAAATGGTAATAATACACAATAACATAACAAGTCCAAACGAATATGAAAATACATATGAACAAAACATTAATGCTTCAGTAGAAATTATTCAAAGTATAACATTCAGCAAAAGTACAGCAATGCAATGATAGCGGTAGAGCAAGGAAACCAAAAAAGAGGAATTACAAGTGGTGTGTAAAGAAAGATGAAGATTAATAGAAAAATGGAGAAGATCTGAGAGTAACAGTTATGTCTCGCTGGAGTAGGTAGAGTGGAAGAAGAAATAGAAAAGTTAAATTCGAGAGGAGGAAAGGAGTGAGGAGGAGAGTAATAGCGGCAAGAGAAATAGTTATGAGATGCGAGGGAGGAGGAAAGAAATGAAGTACAAAGGGAAAGGTGAAGGAAAAGTTAAGTCATAAGAGTGCTCAGTGGTGTTGCTTAGGTTCCATAGGATTAGAGATTATAAGTTTACATATAAAGTAAGGAGGGAATAGCTGTAGTTTGACTGTATGAGGAGCAGGAGATTAGGTAAAATGGTGGCAGGTGTAGTAGATTAGGTACGATGGTGGCAGGTGCAGGAGGGAGAGTTGTCAAGGTAGTTTTACAATTCTTTTTTGAAAAAGAGAGAAGACTGGATAGATTGTAGGTTAGATGGGAGTTTGTTCCAGGTTTGAGATACCAAGCTTTTATAAAGTAATCTACCTATAGTTTTGGTGGGCTTGTAGGTGTTAAGTAGTAATTGGTCAGTGCTACAGAGTGATTGTGCAGGTTTGTAAAGGGATAGGAGGGTGGACACAGAGGGACAGTCTGCAGGTTTGTAGAGTAGAGAATGTGCTATCTGTAGATGTGAAAGTTGGCGTAGTTGAGAGAACTTTAGGCCATTACACTTGTTTAAGGGTAATGCAGTGATGGGATTTGTAAGGGCAATTACAGGCAAATCTGGCTATGTAAGTTTGTTCGAGTTTGGTGAAGAGGTTTGCTTGGATATGTGTAAAAATAGGGGAAGTGTATAATAGGCAGGGGAGGAGATAGGCTTGGGCAAGTGTTGTCCTAGAGGTGGTGGATAAGAATTTTTCTGTCTGTGCAGTAAACCTAGTATTTGATTGGTCTTTTTAATGGACTGTAGGATATGATGGTCAAATTTAAGTTAGTCATCAACTGTAAATCCTAGAAGTTTAATTGAGGAGTCAGCATAAATAATGGTGTTATCTAAGGAAGGCAGACTGAAAAAAGTTTTAAGATGGGATGTAAATTTTGATGGGAAAAGAAGTTTAGTTTTCTTTGGGTTAGTGATGAGTTGGTTATCAATTAGTTAGTGTTTAATGGTATTAAAGGAAGTCTGTGTGAGAGACTGGAGGCAAGTGGGGTTATCAGAGAGGGTGATAAGGGTAGCATCATCAGTGTATTGAATTAGTGATGAGAAGGTGCAGGTGGAGTGAAGACTGTTAATAAAAATATTAAAGAGAAGGGTGCTAAGGATGGATCCTTGGGCATCACCTGTTTGGATAGGTAAAAAGGGTGAGTAAGAAGCCTGCCATCTAATAGATTGTTGACTGCTATTGAGATAGCTAGAGATTCAGAGGATGGTGGAGGTGGAGAGATTTAGTTCAGTTAGTTAAAAGAGGAGTTTAGGGTGGGAAATGGTGTTGAAGGCTTTGGAGAGGTCAAGGAAGAGACATGATACCAGTTTATTGCTGTCTCATGCTTCTGTTAGAGTCTGGGTAAAAACAGATGGGCTGTGGATGTACTGTGGTGAGGTCTCAATCCATGCTGTGAGGGGTAAGGAGGTTTTCATGAAGTAAACAGGTAAGAAGTTGCCTATGAGTGTATTTCTCCAGAATTTGTGAGAGTGGGGAGAGTATTGCTATTGGTCGGTAGTTGGTAGGTTCAGTGGAGTTACCTCCTTTGTGAAGTGGAATTGTATAGAAGGATTTCCAGATTTCAGGGACTGAAGATTCTTTGATAGAATGGTTAATAAGAATTGAGATGGGATATGCTATAGCATTGGTGGCATGTTTTAAGCTATTTTGTGAGAAAAACTATCTCCCATGCTAAGAAAATTACTGGAGAGGCACCAGTGAGCAAGTAATGTGCTGAGAAATAGCAAGGGAACATGATGCCTATTTACTAAAAAAAAAACAATTGTGAGCCAGCAAGTAAAGATTAAAGACTTAATAGTGGTTTAAAGATATAAGTTATAAAGTTTTAAGAGGCTATACATGAAATTGTAATGGGAAAAGCCAGTCAGTAAAAAAAAAAAAAAACAGTAAGGGACCCAGAATAGGTGAAGTAAGGAGGCAGGGGCTTCTCAGAAATGTACTAACAGGGACCTAAAGGGGTTTGCTAGGCAGGGGGAAATGGGTGGCTCCCATTCCTAGTAGTGTGCTCTCTTACAGTGTGAAATAGCAACTGAGGACTTTCTTAACCTTTATTAACCTAACTTATAACATACTTTGTTTAAAAAAAGATGGATAGAGTTCCTTTTAAGAGTAGGTGGGGAGAGAGTCGATCTTATGAGGGATGCAGATTCTATGTAGAAGACTGGGTAACAGCAAAGAAATGCCTTTGGAAGACTAGGGTAACAAATAAAGACAGGAAAGAAAGAATTATAAGGTAAACAACAATATAAAACAGTAAGGTCAGTTGAATAATAAGACCAGCTTACTAATTGTACACTAAGGGTTAATAGTATGGTAGTATGTAAAACCTAGTTTTAGCTCTATAGAAACACAAAATATTACCCAACTGTTTGCAATAATATCTGCAGGAAGAGTTTGATTAAGACTCTTATGTTGAAACAATTTCATACACTGTCAGCAAATGCTCTAAAATAAATAAGTGGTTATATCTTGTGGTGTTATAGATTTTTTCTTCTACTGGTTGTTTTTTATTGTGGTGTGCTTATGGCCAGTGATCCAAATATACAGCTGCCAAGACTTTTTCAAGATGATACAGTGGATTTCACACAAACAAAGTATGGAGAATTATGTTGTTCCCTTATGAGAAGGAACTTCAGAATGAGTGGAGAACTGTAATATTAATTGGGAGCATTTAATAGAAGATAGTCAGAAACAACGCATATTAAACCCTTTTGATACAGTGGGTAAGCATACCAATGTGTGTTTGTCAACTGATGTGTCAGACTTTAAACAAACTGGAACAGTTAATGCAGAAAGAAACAGCAGTATATTTAAATCTACTTAGTTTACAATGTTATGTGGAACTTGCCATAATGCCAAGGGGACTGTGTGCCTTTAAAAATTCATCTATGCCTTCTGATTTGTCAGATGAGACCAAAAAATGGTTTCAAGGTAGCTAGATAACTGCAGCCCATGGTTGTGCTCTAGAATAGGTAAAGATCTTAATAGAATGGGACACTACAAAACAACGTAGACTGAAAGAAGGAATTTTTACTATATGTACTTCTTTAGCAGTCAAAATGAGCTCCAGTCACCTACAATAATTAATGGATATCAATGAAGAAAAAAAAGTAAGCTACAAAGGGACTCGAGGTACTACAACACCCACAAGGCTTTTCATATGGAAAGCCAATAAAAACAGAAAACCACAAATGACTCATCCCATTGGTTGAGGAGAAAAAACAAGTGAACATACTACATACAAACATCTATCTGATACATCTAGAGGTTCTACAGACTGGGTTACTTATGATTATCAATAACCACCATTACCTCCAGCACAAAAATCTCAGTATTTAACAGATATTTAACAGATAACTTTTGTAATGGCAAATGAACTGTGGAGACAGAGCAAAGTCTGGGGGAGGGGTTTCCTGACCAACTGAAGACAGGCAATTATAGAGGAACTTATCAGCAGTATAACAAAAGGACTAAATGGAACTGGTATTGAAAATAGTAATAATTTTTTACATAGAACTAGTTGTCACCCACCATATTTATTGGACTATCTTCCTTATGGAGAATTATTATGAGTATATAGACTATATAATAGCACTGAAGAGCTATACAAGGAAATGTGTATCTCAATAAATATGTTTTTAAGACAAGGCTACCATCGTATTGATATTGAAGAAGCTTTAGTTAAACTGAATAACATGATGTTTAATAATAGGAATAAGATTGAATGGAATATTAGTTGTAAATTAATAGATATTACAAGAAAGGAAGAAAAATTAGCACGTAGGAAAATCTATGTAGTTACTTCATATAATGCTTTTTCAAATGAACAACTGAAGATTATTACACATTTTTGGCCTTTTTTACTTAAATTTAAAAAGTTTAAAAATTCATTATGTGTTCATCCTATTTTCTCATTTTCTAGAGGAAGAAGCATTCAAGACATGATAGTTCATAGTAAATTTATTAAACCTGTGGATACCTTATCTAAAGAATTAGCAACCAGAGGGACTAGCACTTGCACTAGATTCAATATGCAGTAATGTGGTTGGTTTCTTTAATTACATTAATGGATTAAATTTTATCCTAAAGGACATTATTGTTGTTCTATCAATAATGTAATCTATATTTTGAAGTGTCCCTGCATTCTTTTTTATGTAGGTGAGACAAAGAGATCCTTCAAAACTAGACTGCAGGAACACATTACAGATATAAGATCATGAAAATGTTCTAGTCCTGTAGCCATGCACTTTAAAATGTCGAGGCAGGTATTCTGGAGCAGGTTATTTGTGATGTTGGCAATTCAAACATTAAAACTAGGTTGCTGTATAAGGAAAGTGTTTATATTTTAAAATATTTAAGCCCTTCTAGGCTAAACACTGAATGCACATGGAAACATTTGATCTAATCTAACTATTATATTTGTTTATTTGCATTTTTGGTTTAAGTAATATTGTGTTTTACTGGATTTAATTTAGTAATTTAGAATAAGTATATATAGGTCTGCGGTAAATATTCTACTTTATACTCCTGGAAGCGATTGGTTGCCAAAGCGCTAGAGAGATGTTTTAATAAACCCTTGCTTCTTATGGTCTGTTGATTTTTTTTTTTTGGCATTGGCTGTATCTTGTGGTATTATAAATGCTCTAAAATACTCTAAAAGCAGTTTTAGATGGTCACAGTGCTCTATAGAAAAGAAAATAAGCAAGAACATACAGGCATGTATATACAATTTCACTTAAAAAAAGCAGTAAAATACTGCAGTGGTGGTGCAGCGGTAGCGTTGTCGCCTCACAGTAGGACGTTGTCCTGTTCGATTCTCAGCTAGAGTGTCTTCTGCGTGGAGACATGCGTGAATGGGCGTACCTTTGTTGAAGGTTGTGCATCAGGGCCGGCAACTCGGCACGTAAAAATCTACTGCCAATCATTAGCGGACCGGAGTTCCGCTGTGGGAACCCCTAACCAGGAAAAGCTGAAAGACACAACAACTTAAAAAAAGCAGTACTAAAAGACAGGAAAACATATAAAAGCATTTCTGAAATAGCAGAACAAAAGTAGTAGCATGTTACAGCTAAAATGTATTAAATTATGTTTCTAAAAAACACTAAACATGGCCAGTAGTAGAAGGCCATAGAACTATATAAACACAATGTGCAGAGGTTTACGGTTGGCTAAACAGTAAACCATTTATGGCACAGCCAGTGCCACACTTATTCCAACACCCAGGTACCTCTAGTGACAAATTATTCAGCTAACAGAGGAAACACAGTTGTCAAATTATGTGGCTAACAGTTTCCAAACTTATACAGACAATAGCACGCTTAGAATCACTGCTACTAAGCACAGAGTGATCATGTACAATAAAAGCAACTATACAGTAAATGCAGCTATATTAATACATTTTTGCCCATTTTAATTTAGAAATAACTAAGGAATTGCTGGAGACTTACATGAATAGCATGGAGCTTGGAGGACATGCAAAGCAGGGTAGTAGTTTAGTTGTTTTTTTTAAATGGTGCCCACAGGGGTAATAGAGGGATAAAACCTTGCTCCATATGTGAGGAGGAGGTGGGGACAGGGTTAATAGCTTATTCTTGGCAAAGAGCAAAATAGGACATGTTGCAAGTCTCAGTGAGCTATTTTGTGAAAAAACTACCTGCCATGCTAAGAAAAATGACCGGAGAAGAGCCAGTAAGCAGGTAATGTGATTATAAACAGCCAGGGCACATAAAGCTTATTTACTAAAAAAAAAAAAAAAAAAAAAAAACAATTGTGAGCCAGCAAGTAAAGATTAAAGTCTTAGTAGTGGTTTAAAGATATTAGTTCTAAAGTTCTAAGAGGCTATATATGAAATTGTAATTAGAAAAAGTCAGCCAGTAAAAAAAAAAAAAAAAAAAAAAAAAAAAACAGCAAGGGACCCAAAATAGGTGAAGTAAGGAGGCAGGGGCTTTGCAGAACTGTACTAATGGGGGGACACAAGGGGGTTTGCTAGGCAGTGGAAGTTCAGCTGTTCCTGCTCACTCTCTAACAGTATGAAA
This sequence comes from Protopterus annectens, assembly GCF_019279795.1. Lineage (NCBI taxonomy): Eukaryota > Metazoa > Chordata > Ceratodontiformes > Protopteridae > Protopterus > Protopterus annectens. The sequence goes on from NC_056726.1 coordinate 1,652,414,910, forward strand.
TAGAAATTGAGCAATTAAAACACTTTATTATCCTAACTTATAACATACTTTGTTTAAAAAACATGGGTAGAGTTACTTTTAAGAGTAGTTGGGGACTTGATCTTGTGAGGGATGCAGATACGGCATAGAAGACTGGGTAACAGAAAGGAAATAACTTTGGAAGATTTGTTTTCAAAAAGATGCTGAGAGTTCCTTTTAAGAGTAGCTGGGGAGTAAATTTTGGGAGGAAAGCAAATTCTGGTTTGAAGACCAGGTAACAGTAAGGAAATGACTATAGAAAATTTGTCTGAAAAAAGATGGTTAGAGTTCCTTTTAAGAGTAATTAGGGAGTCAATCTTGTGAGAGATGCAGATCTGTGTAGAACACTTGCAACAGCAAGGAAATGACTTTGGAAGAATGTGGAGAATGCTACCTCAGAGGATGCGCAGCACAGGTAGTAGTTTAGTATTTTTTTTTAAATGGAAAACAATATGTAGTTGAATCATACAAAGAAAACAGTGTTTTTAGAGTCAGTCTAAACTGAATAAAGCTAGTAATTAATAGTCTAACAAACTTCAATAATTTAGTCATAGCTTAATAATATTCATCTGTTAAGGTAAGGAAGTTGACTTGACTGTAAAATTAATATTGCCTTAATACAAATTTCTATTGAGCCTACATGGATTTATCAGAGCATGGTTAACAGCCCAGATAATTGAATCATCAATGAATACAACAGCTTTGCTGTCATCGAGAGATAAATCCCTCACTATGAACTTGGCAATCCAAGTTCAAAAAATGGCTTGCACACTGGTCAGAACCAACATAGAGAAGAAGACAAATGGTAAGACTTACATCAGCTTGTCTGTCTTAGGGGGAGAAGAGGGTATGCTAATGTTAGGGCACTCCCCATGCTATAATCTGGAATAGAGATAGGGCACCATCATAACTGTGACTCATCCTGGTAACTGGGAATGAATGAGAGGGTTTAGTACTCAATGGGCAAATCAGGTAAGAAAAAAATATTAATGACTTTAACAAAATAAAAAGGGAAAACATGAACAAAAGGACTGAGCAAATTAAATGATCTGTAATGTTTTGACTGAAAAGAACTTTCAAGGAATGTCTGTCCAAAGGATATTACAAAGAAGAAGTACTACAGGCATGATAAGTGCAAGCCATGCCAAAAGCATTGCAGGCACAGTAGCAAAAGATAAAAGGCAAAAAGAATAATTGGAGGATTGACAGATGAAGAATATTGAGGAACTAGAGCAGAAAAAAATAACTTTAAACAAATCAATTTGCTCAGATGTTCAGATGGCACATTATAAAGGAATATCAAAGCTTAAAGATTTATACGATGGATATTACATGGGCATGTATTAAGCAACAAGGAACAGATGAAGAGAATAATTTGAATTCGAATGAGCAGACATCACTCTGCCTGCTAACAGCTTAAGCTAAAATTTTGCAACAGCTGGGAGTACAACACAAGTGAAAATTATAATTTGAAATATCACTATTTTGCAAAGAGAGTTTACAGATAAGGAAAGGGAAAGGTGTGAATTAGTAGATGGTGAATCCTATCAGAAAGAATAGTGAATAGACTGGTAATTAAGAAGACTGCTCATAAACTGATAGTACAACAATTAATAATAAATTATAGATAAATAGAAATCTGAAAATACAGTCTATGTAAGTTATTGTATGCAAAAGTATAACAAAGATGTCAGGAAAATAAAAGTGATGAGAAGGAGGAAAAGAGAAGTGATAAAGTCAGGAAAGAAGAAAAGAAAGAGAAGGCAAGTAAGATATCAAACTCAAATAATAAAAGCTATTTACACAGTTTATGAAGTTCTTAAGAACTTTTGAAATAATGGATTAGGAAAATATTAATAAGAAAAAAGATGTTTTGAAATACCAATACTTAAAAAGATAATTCTTAGAGAAAGAATGAAAACAAGGGGATGATAACATAAGTACAAAGTTAATGCTGAAGTGATCATGTCAGTTCTTGTGAGAGGAATGACTGGAGAAAATAAGATGAACAAAAGGAAAAGTGAGGAAATAAAAACAAAAATTTGTTCAGAATTAAACAAGAATTGAAATAATTGATCAAATAAGTAAGTATATTTAATAAATATGAAGAGAAGACTCTGTTTATCCATACTAAGGTATGAGAAATATGACACCCAAATTATCTGTGAGACAGAGGGAAGTTATTTTTTTCTTTTTTTGAGAATTTTTGTGAATGGGTCTGCCTTTATGTGCCAGCTGCAGAACTTGTCAGTACAAAAAATGGTGTTTTGCCATTTCTCAGCTCTATTATAATTTTGGAGTTGCTATATAATCTAGACATATGTTTTATAGACTTTTTATGTTTGACAATATCCTGTAGTTTTTATGTTTAGTGCTCGATGTTGTGCATTTTGACCATTTCTGCGTTCATCAGTTTAATACAGATACTTTGATGAATTTTGTTATGGGTAATGTCAGCAATTTAATATCAAAGGATTACAAGAAAAAGGTGACACTGTTTGGAGAAGGTAGATATAAGCTAAACAAGTATTACAGAAGAAAAGTCTTTTAGATTATATGGCTTTGAAGAAGACTTTGTGAACAAAGATGACTTTCAAGAGGAAAGTGATGTTATGAGAGAAGCTACATGAAAATATTGTAGTAAAGAACTGAGAGAGCCCTACTTTGTGATTTATAATAGGAAATTTTATAGAGGTTGAATGGGAAATGATAAAATGTCTCTGATTTTCACAAGCAATGAACAATGTTATGTGAAGAAATTCTAAAATAGCTTAAAAATAATTTAAGATTTTGATGAAAACAAAGCTATAGAAAAAAGAAATACATGAGATATTTGGGTCAAAATTACATATGAGTGGCATCAGAGAGCTGTTGTAGCTCATATCTAAATAAATAGATTACAGATAATGTCAGAACATTTGATGAAATTGGTATCACTCTTTGTATATTTTTTATATATTATTATTATGCTTTGTTGACAAGGTTAGTCACATTAGAGTAGTGGCCTCTTTTTATGGGAGACCTAAGGTGTATTTAATGCTATTAGTGGAAATTTGGAAAGAACACTGGGGAAATTCCCCTACACTTTATTGTTGTGAATGGGATCCATTTTGGAAGAGCACTTCCTCTTTCCATTCTAAGTGCAGAGGCAGCCTGGATAAACATGGAGTCAGATGGAGAGGGAAGGAGATGGAATGGTTAAAGAAATGAAAGAGAAAGCAAATATCAGTACTGGAGAATGTGTACAGGATTCTGAGGAAAACTTTCAAAGAAGCTTGTTTGATGGAGATGTCAACAAATGATGGATGTATAATTATAATGCTCCATCCATGTGGGTTGCAGGATGATTTACTTAAAGAAATGGTAGTGCAGCATGAGCCTGAAAATGAAGGAAATGTTTCCTCGGGGGACATTATGGAGAAAATATAAGAAAGATGCAGCAACAATCCTTTAGAATACTGGTGTAATGGAAAAAAAAACATATGCAGAGAATGTAAAGAAAGGTGAAAGTGGAGTAGCAGAAAAGAAGGCAGAGGAAAATGAAAAATGGAAGTATGTGTTAAAGATTCAAAGTAAAGAAGACAAAGAATAGAAATGGGCAGGTATGAAGTGGGGGACAATTTAATAGCTCCTTTGGGTGTAAAAGCATATGAGGTAAGAGCATTTATTCTTATTAACAAAGAGACATTTTGTGACATTATATGTGAGACTGTTTTTTCAATATAACATTTTCTAAGAGAGTATGAAAAAACAAAGATCTAACCTGTGGAATCTTTATATGATAAATGCATTTAACAGGGAAACAAAAAGAAGATTTGTGTACAATTCTGAAGATAATTAGAAAGACTTTGAAAGGGCATTTGAAAGCTTTATGTAAAGAAGTATTGGACATTACAAATGTTTATGACAAAAGTGGTTTATAGACTAGTGGCTGGGATTGTAATATTGCAAAAAAACTTATTTATATATATATATATATATATATATATATATATATATATATATATATATATATATAAAATACACACACATATATATATATATAATACACACACACATATATATATATATATATATATATATATATGTATATATATATATATATCTATATATATATATATATATAGATATATATATACCAAGCATGATAAATGTAGAGGGTAATAGGGGTATTGTAAAATACTTGGGACACCCCCAAAACATGTTTTTTGTGTGTGTGTGTATATATGTGGTTGTAAAAGAAAAACATTTGATAAGTAACTGTGACAAAAGAAAATGTTATATATGTGGGGCAATGGGACATGATGCAAAAATTGAAATGTTATAAATGTAACAACATAGGATATTTATGTATGAATTTCAAAAATAAAAATAAGAGTAAGGCAAATGAAAAAGAGGTAAAAATGAACAAAGTAAAGAAATGTTAAAAGTAGTAAAAATAGAAGGAAACATTAGTTGAAAAAAAAACAAAAAGGACATAGAAGACAGTTCTGAAATAAGTGATGAAGAACATATTAAACTGGAATGTACTAAAAAAAATTCTAATTGTAAAAGGGTAAAAGACAGAAAAAGAAAATGTAACTGGATAAGTATAAAAGATAAAAAAAGGAAATGGATGATAAAGAATATATACAGCTAAGGACCGCAGCTTGGTATAATGATTTAGGTGTTTGACTCACAAACACAAGGTACATTGTTTGATTCTCACCTTTGAGAAGAAAATCGGTTAGCCTTAGAATGGATTATTAAGAAAGCTAGCCTAGTTATTAGCTACAGACTTATGAAATCATGAATCTAATGGAAAATGAAAATTTTAGAGTGCTTTATGTAAATGTGAATAGTATGAAGAATATGGTAAGAAGAATAGGAATGTTGGATATTTGTAACACATACGATGTTGATGCAGTTATATTAAAATACACATTATTTTTAACAAATGAAGAAAGATTGCAAACAAAGAAACTATGGTGAGGAAATGAAAGATGTTCTGGAATAGACACACACTGTAGAAATACAGTAAAATATTAGACACAAGTTTAGCAAAAATGGGAAGATTAGCCATTGTACATTTCAAATGGAAAGAACAAGTATATAGAATTATAACATTATATGCTTATACTAATTGTAAAAAAAGAGAAAGCTTATTTCATTAGATTTTAGTCTTTGTAGTGATAAATATGAATATTATAATAGGAGACTTTAATTGTGATTTAAGAGGCAAGCATAAAAAGAAAGGAAATGACATAAGAAAAATGTTAAAAGTTATAAGGTGTGGTAAGTTAAATCTTTGCAAAAAAATTGTGGACTTACAAAAGGCATATGCATAAAGGTGAACTATATTATTTTATAGTACCAGAAGGTTTAGTTATAAGACAAAAGAAAGGTAGTTGATACAGGATTTTCTGGTCATTTTGCAACATGGTTAGAGATAAAGGAAAACAAGAAACATATAAAACAGCCGAATGAATAAAGAAAGAGATCAGTAATACAGTTATATTACTATGAGAAGATTTTTTTATAAAAATTGGTCTGAATGGTGGATGACATTTAAAGGGGGGAAACATATATATATATATATATATATATATATATATATATATATATATATATATATAGATATATATACATATATTTTTTTTCTTTTTTTTTTTACAATGGCAATATGATGTGAGAAAAGTAGAGACAAAAAATATAAAAAATATAACAATGTATTGGAATATTTAGAACACAATGATAGAAAGTACTTTAACAAAGAAAAATAATTATATGAAAGAAATCAAGAAAAAATCAAGAATTGTTATATAAGCAAAAACATTTTTTACAGGGAAAAAGAGAAGTATTGAGTTATTGAGTTACTTAAGGAAATTTGTAAAGGAAGATGGGAATATAATAAGAAAAATAAAAATATGACAAGAGAAATAGAAAAAAACTCAGGAAAAGATTATGCATAGTGTAGTACAATATGTACAAGAAATGTTTAAAGAAAAAGAAGGTAGAAATAAAAACATGGAAAGTAAACAGAAAAAAGGAATAAAGAGTTGAGAAATGAGATTTCTTTAAATGATCTAGATAAAGTATTAGGACAAGTAAATATAGATTTTGCTGCAAGCCCAGATGAAATAGGGCATGAAATCTACAAAAAGTAAGGGTTTGGCCAAATATATATATATATATATATATATATATATATATATATATATATATATATAGATATATATATTTATATATATATATTAAAGACTTTGAATGAATGCTTAAATGAAGGTTTTATGTATAAAGAATTATGTAGTAGAGTACTTAAATTCATATGGGGGAAGAAAGATAGAAGACAATTAAAAAACTGGAGATCAATAGTGTTGCATAATAATGATTATAAGATCTTAATGAAAATAATATAAAAGAGATTTGAAACTAAAATTGAAAATACAATGGAAGATAGCATATATAGTATAGAGGGGAAGGGTTGGCAGGAATAATTGATGATAGAGAAATTGTGGATGATATTATGAACAAAATAGAAGACGACAAAATCATGATAGGAAACCTTAATAAGGCATTTGATAAAACTGGACATGAAATTTTATAGGTACTAATGAAAGAATATTATATAAGTGAGAATGTTAGGAAATTATGTATGCCATCTTATAGCAATAATAAAGTAAAAAATCTTGTAAATGGCTGGTTAAGCCAAGAAATATACATGAAAAATGGTGTAAGACAAGGATGTCCACTGAGTTGCATATAATTTGTTTTAGTAATGAATGTGATAGAATGTGAAATAAATTACAAAATGAAGGTGGCAGGGTATATAACACCTAAAGGGTTAAGCATTCCAGTTCTGTTAACATATGCAGATGACATTATATTTGCAAAAAACAAAAAACAAAATTTGGATAAAAGAAGTACTAATTTGCACAGCTAAATTTCTAGAGATGATATGGACTCTTTTAAATGAAGAAAAATGAAGATTTAGGTGATATAATAAAGACTGAGGTGTATATATTTAACAGTAAGTGAAATTTCTATGTTAGGTAAAGCATTTGGGAATAATGATGTAAGTAGAATTCTATGGAAGAAAATAGAAATAAAAAAGCATCTTTTTCTGTAGAACATATAAATTAACATTAAAAAAGGATTATTTGAAAAATTCAGTACTGATGGAAAAATAACATACTTGGCAAGTGTATTTAATTTGCCAACGATATTTGAAATGGAATTATTGCAGATTTTTTTTTGTTTGTGTAAGAATGTAGATTAAACCCAGTTTTTATGTAAATTATGATGGAGAAAGTTTAGGGCTAATTAACCTAGTGGTATATGCTGCTTCATTTAATTTGTACAAAGTGTTACAGTGGATAAATGAAAAATATAAGAAATTAGTAGTAAAACTGTATAAATTTATGTATGATACATTTTGAGGTATGGTAAAAAGAGGAAAAGAGTGTATTAATTAAGAAATAAAAGGTTACCAAGAAAAATATTTTATGGAAAATAAAAAATGATGATATAGAAAAAGATAGAAAAGTATGGTATAAGAATGCAATGATAAAACATTACTATGTAAAACCATGGGAAAATCTAACAGATGAAACATTTAAAGCTATAAGAATAAGAAGCAAATAGTGCAATCAGAAAGTAGAATGTTGAGATTCTTTTTTGTGGTGACTGGTAATAAATAAATTGTCAGTAAAAGGAAATATGCCATATAAAAACGTAATAGGATATGTTTACATTGTCAAGAAGCATAAACTACAGAACATGTGTTTTTGAAATATAAAAAAATAAAAAGTTATGGGACAAACTATGTAAAGATTTTTTGAGATATAAAAGACATGGATAAAATAAACATGGATATGGTTAAATATAGACAATGTAAGAACAGAAGTAAAGAATATATTAAAAGAAAAGATAAACATTTATTTTATGTTACATGGAATGAAGGAATAAATGAAATAATGTTTAGTCATAGATAGATTTTAGCAACTATATTATATAAAATCGGATGGTGGTTATGGCAAAAGGAGTGGTGGTCTAATAGGGATGAAAATTTAGTATGACTGTAAAGGAACTTATGAATATGTGTAAACAGATATGTACATATATATATATATATATATATATATATATATATATATATATATTTGTGCATATGTAAATATTTTGTAAATAAGAGTTATTTTTGTGTATAAATAATGGATCCCTACTCTTTGGCACCACTAGATTGTGCTTACTGCAGTAAAGAAGAGCCCTAATGGAAGTAGTAGCATGGTGGAGGAAAGAAAAGCTATGGGGCATTTGGAGGTGAGGCTTTGGAGAAAAACAAATGCTTGATATGGAGCTTCAGAATATAAACAAAGAATCCTGTATGGTAGATGTTACAGTCTCCATGGAGAAGGAATTAAGAAAGTCTTTCAAAGTGGTGCAGATAACAGAACTAACATCAAGGAGAACTTGCCGGTGATGTTCTGGTAAAAATAATAAAGCAAGATAACCAAGGCGAAAACTGTGCTGTTTTGTGGAACGAGATGGCAGATAACTTTTTCAGAAATGCTTGTTTTCTGGTAGTAATTTGAATGCTAAAAAAGTTACTTTGTAGTTTAGAACTTGTAACCTTGAAGAAACAATTAAAAAAATGCATGCAGTATCTGTGAGAAAATTACAGCTGAGAGAAAATTATGGACTGGAGGGTGGATGTTTGAAGTTGATTTTAAATGTGAAAATAAAACATAATGAAACACTTGCCAAGTGATACTTTTTGTGGCTGGTCATGCAGAGACATTAAGATATGTTGGTCTGCCTAAATCATGTTTCTTTTCTGTAGACGTTTATCATTAATGAATGACTGAGACATGGTACAATGCAACCTGTGTGGGGAAAAAGGACATACAGCAGGATGATGTGTACCTGAATGCATGTTTTTTTTTAAAAGGACACTTTTGGATGGAATGTCAAGAGCAAACTGTAAATCATGTAAAAAGAATGGGAAAGGGAAGAAACATGCATGCGGGAACACAACGAGAGAATGTGGAGAATATGAACCAGGTAAAGAAGAAACTGTAGAAAAATTAAAAAAATATGGAAGGAAAAAATCAGGAGTGCATGCAGGAGAGGGTATATATATATATATATATATATATATATATATATATATATATATATTTACATCTGATTCTATGGATCAGTGATGATTTGAACATAAACCCAGGAATAAATATTCCATTGGAGAAAGAATAAACATAAGCAAGCAAACATCTAAAACTATTACCCTATACTTCAAAATGAGGAAAGCAGCAATTTTAGAGTACTTTCAGTAAATGTAAACACTATTATTAACACTGGGGATATATGAATAGTGTGCTAAATGTGGTCTAGATATTATTCTGTTAGAGAATGTAAGATTCCTGACAAGTGAGGAAGGACTGCAAACAGAAAAACTGTAGGGAAGATATATAATAAGGAAATTATGAAGTGAGCATTGTTGTGGAGTAAAATTACTAGATGTTATATTGATAAGAATGGGAAGGTTAACTGCTATGGATGTGAGGTGAACATAGCATGTTTATAGAATTACAGCAGTATATGCATATATGACTAGCAAGGCAAGTGAGAATCTCTTTCTTTACATATTAGACCCTTTGGTGGTCAACATGAAAATTATAATTGCTGGGGACTTCAATTATGATTTAAGGGGGAAAATATAAAAAAGAAAGGGAAAGATGTGAAAATCCAGAAAGTGATAAACTTTGGTAAATTGACTGTGTGAAACAAAGGTCAATGGACTTACAAAAGGGCAGTACTTAGATTTGAACCTGATTATTTTTATATGGGAAGGCTTGGGAGTAGCAGATGGTAATTCAGTTGTGACAATTTTTTCAGAGCATTTAGCAAAAAGGATGGAGGTGAGGGAATAAAGGGAGTATAATACAGTAGGATAGGAAATAAATGAGAAATTATGGGATGAAAGTGGAATGTGGGAAGTATTACCTTTAAAGAAGGATCATATATTTGCAGCAAATGCCCCTTCCAGAACCCATCCTTGTATAGCACTAAAAAGCCTGAACTGGTTATAAATGCCTCATCAACCAACATATACACAGTTTCTTAATAGCCATGTTCCCAGTCAGTCATTGCAATCGAGTGATCAAAAACCTCCTGTCTGTCTACAAACCTATCAAATCTGCTGGGTATTATCTGTACTCATAAAAGGTTGCTAAGGCCTGGAACTCCTTAAATTTATCGATCAGGTCAATACCCTCCCTTCTATCTTTCAAAACCACTCAGAAAGACTTCCTAGCTATAATCTGACTCTGGTTTTGCTCTCTAAATTTGAACAAGTACCTTCTGATTCCTTATAACTCCTTACTCTCCCTTCTTCACTCACTTCCTTACTTCTATTAAAATCTCTTCTCCAACTTTCTCTCTTAATATACCATAAGTCTGCTTTTCCATCACTTCATATTGCAATTCCTCTTTGTATTAAACTAACTTACCTTTAAATTCTCTACAAACTGTCTAAAGTTTCTATAAATATTAAATGAGTCATATAAATTATACCGATATCTATGGATATATTATCACTAATCTGTTATAATTAACTGCAGATGTTTTTGTTTTATTTTTGTAGCTTGTAAAATGATTGTTCTTAAAATGTTTTATAATAATTTCAAGTTTTTCTTCCCAAGCCAACAGTGAAAATGGGCTTCTACCTAGTCAGACTTTCCGGTAATCAAATGTCAATAAATAAATAAATAAATAAATAACCATGAAAGACTGCTATAAAAACTAATCAGAGTAGTGGATTGAATTTATAAAAAAGCATAAATACTGTTTTTAAATCTCAGAATGATGTAAGTAAGGAAGAAATGAGGTTTGGTAACAGACCAATTTGTCCAAGGACATCTTCACATGGGGCTAGGTAAACATAGTAGTAGGAATTAAGAGGATGGAGGAGGATAGGGTTAAATGGGAATGAGGGATGATTGGAAGGAAATGAGGTAAGGGTAGGGAGGGGCTTAAAGGGTTTTAAGAAGTGTAGCTGGTGTAGGAGTCACATTTTTGGTGTGAACTTGCTACTGCAAGGATCATGTCCGTGATGACCTGTGGGTAGTGGGAACAAGTAGGCCTTGGCTTAATTTTGTTAAGAGGGGAAATTGGGTTATTGGTGTTTTTCTTTTTTATGTTTTTCTCTCTCCTGGGGGGAGGTTTTCATTGCTCAGTATGGTTGCTGCTTGTGTAACAACAAACATTTTCTTTTCTACAGTGGTTTGAGGGGGGCAGGGGTCTGGAATTCATGTGGAGAAATGGGGGGATTTTGTGGGCTTTCTGGATAGTTTTTGTCTTGGAGTCAGCCTTTTCCGGTAATGCATGGTGGCTGGCGGTTGTTCTACTATCCATCTTAATCCCCATGTTGCTTGATGGATATCATTTACTAGGCCCTGTTGGAGTCAGAATTCCCATATGTTTTGGTGGTGAGGAGGTTTCATTATTGGTGACTTTAGCCTCCCCTCCTTGTTTTTTTTTTTTATGTTCTCTTTCATCTTGGGAATGTATTGGAGGGAGAACAGTTAGCATACAGCTCTACATACCTTCTAGAAAGTGAAATATGTTTTTTGTTCAGTATGCGGACATTAAAAGGTTAAGTGTTTCAGCATTTTCTGTAGATACGTGTGGTATGGGAGGTATGTATGAGTGTTAAGGTGTATGTGCAATCCTGCCTCGCAACTCAGGCAGACAAAGGGTCAGAATTTCATTAGACAACCAATATAAAGTAAATGTGAACTGCTTGGTAATAGGTATAATGTCTTACCAAGGGGGAGGTTTGAGGACCCAGCTATCGAGTGTCAAGCAAGAAAGGGTAGCGATTGGCTGTTCACATCTTGATCGCTCATACCTTTAAACTGTACAGATCTCCTCAGACTGGTCAGATTTTGCCTCATGTTTTAAGGTCCTTTTTTCTTAAAGTTGGGTTGCTAGCAATTAGTGGCAAATTTTTAAGGACTGACATTAGAAAATAATGACAGACATTAGAGTTTAACAGACATCTGAGTGGCAAACTTCATACCCTTCAGAAAATGAGCAAAAAAACACTGCAGGATTCAACACTCGGAGAAATAAAAAGTCTCTTCCATTAATCCATAAACGAACTTCTTTATTCAAAAACAGACAAGCGCTTTCACGCACCAGAGTGCGCTTCTTCAGATCTTAACATATAAAAAGGGGGGGGGGTATAGTACTCATGGATACGCCTGACTACATCCAGAGTATGATTATGTTATTAAGTGATACTAGTACCTATTGCGTTTTGGCTGTTACTGATGTGACACAGATCATACGTAATGTACATGATAATATTTATGATCTTTTAATGTGCAGACAAATTGATAAAGAAATGTATGACTTTTTGAATATTGAATTACCATTGATTCCCTGTATGAAAGGACTGCAAAAGGTACACAAAAAAGTGTTTCCACTTCCGATGCGACCTATAGTTTCAGGTAGGGGTTGGGTTACCTTTAATATATCTGTGTATTTAGAGTCAATGTTAAGACCTATAGTTGACTCTATTCCAACTATTCTTAAGGACACTTACCATTTATTGAATGACATCAAACAATTAAGTTATGATTTTAGAGTAGGGCAATGTATTTTGGTGACCCTTGATGTCAAGAATCTCTTCACTAGTATACCTAATGGATACGGCATGCAAGCCATGAGGGAAGTATTGAACAATGATACTGACTTCAATACAGATGAACACATCTTATTATGCCATCTATTAGAGATGGTTCTTGAAAATAATGTATTTATGTTTGCTGATAATTATTATCTGCAGCAATGGAGTGTTGCTATGGGCACCCCCGTTGCCAATATTTATGCAAACCTTGTAGTTTTTAACTGGGAGAAAAATAATTTGTTTAATAACAGCATTTACCAGAAGAAGGTTAAAATGTATAGAAGGTTTGTAGATGACGTTCTGATTTTTGGGAAGGGACTCATGATGAATTTAAAAATTTTCTAACATATCTAGAATCCACGACTGAATTTTTAAAATTCACTATGGAATGGTCACATACTAACATTAGTTTTTTGGATATTAATCTTATTATTACAAATGAAAATCATTTAGAATCCACTTTGTACAGAAAGCCATGTTGGAAAAACACGTTACTGCATTACAACAGCATGCACCCCAGGCATATCTTCCGGGTATCATAAAGAGCCAATATATTAGGCTAAAAAGATTATGTGATAATGAAGACACATTAAATAGGGAAGCAGAGGATATGGAAAATTTATTTTTAGCCAGAGGGTATAATAAGAAATTGGTTTGTCGTATTAGGAGGGATGTTTTGATAGGGAAGGACTGTATAGATGATCTACAAGAACACCAAAAAACAGAAATTAGTCACCACAATATTAACAGCTTTAAATTATTCAAGAAAGATAACAGGGTCTCCTATACTATGCAGTTCATGAATGATAATTTTGACTTGAAAAACATCATAACACATAATTGGAAAATTCTAATTATGGATGAAACTGTTAAAAATATTGTGGGTGAGAGACCGAAATTTACATATAGGAACTCCCCAAATCTCAAGCAATTATTGTGTTTTAAAGAAACTAAAGTTATATCCCATGGACAAGACTATAGTAAGAACGTAGGTAGCTTCCCTTGCAGGAAATGTAAAATGTGTCAGTATATTAGTGATATACAAACATATAGACATCCTAAAATGAATGTTATTGTTAAACCAAAATTTTATGCAACATGTGAATCTATGAATTTAATATATTTAGCAACATGCACAAAATGTGATGCTTTTTATGTTGGGATGACAAAAAGGAAATTTAAACAGAGAATTTATAATCACATCTACGACATAAAGAAAAATAATGATTTTAATGTCCTAGCTAGACATATTAATGAATTTAGAGAACATGGTTTTAAATTTAAAGTACTCCAGTTGGTGGATTTAAATAAAAGATGGGGTGATAATATAAACATTTTAGCTAATATTGAGTTAACATGGATTTTTAGATTAGGAGCACACCTACATCCAGGATTAAATCAAAGCATTTGTATTAAACCTGTTTTGGATGGCAGGGTGTACAGATAAAGAGTCAATATTTTGTATGTTTACTGAATAGACTGTTGATCCGTTTACTTGCTTATCTATTTATTTACTTATTTATCTATTCATTAATTCATTACTCATTAATACATGCAACAGGATATTTATATTTATCTATATTTACTATATTAATAATTGTTTTAAAGATTTTTGAAAAATTTTTTTAAAAAATTTAAAAAAATGTTCATGCACTTTATATTTATATATCTGATTTCATATGTTGAAAATGGATTAATAAACAAATAAATAAATGTAACTTATATAATTTATATGATTTTATACACAATATGAATGTAATTTGATTATACACAATATTAACGTTATATATGTGCAATTAATAAGCCTGTCCCAAAGGATTTTAGAACGTATTCATCACTTCTTTTGGTTTAGTGTTGATATTCCTTTAAAGAAGGTTTTAAACAATTAACTTTTTAATTGATTTGAGTCTTAATTGATCAACTGAATACACTTGACTGACTATACTTTTGGCAAACTGCAATTATATGTTAAGATCTGAAGAAGCGCACTCTGGTGTGTGAAAGCGCTTGTCTGTTTTTGAATAAAGAAGTTCGTTTAAGGATTAATGGAAGAGACTTTTTATTTCTCCGGGTGTTGAATCCTGCAGTGTTTTTTTGCTCATTTGCTTTCTCGTTTGACTGAAGGATTCCACAAGGATTCCATTGGGACTTTTCGGTATTATTATCTACATACCCTTCAGAAAATGCAAGCTACAGAACAACCTGTTATGCAATCAACTTTCTAACTTTGTGTAAGCAGTATATATATATATATATATATATATATATATATATATATATATATATATATAAATAACGAGTCAAACAAAATGGCAGTAGTTCGAGTTTTGGACCTTGTACCCTTCAGAGGATTCATGCATGTATGGCCTGTTATTCTATCAGTTTTCCAGGTTTATGAGAGCAGTATTTAAAATGGTCCATATTGACAACAGAATTTTACTTCGAGTGGGTACAGCACCTGTTATTTCTCTGCTTCAGTTTGCAGGGGTGGTTATACAGTACAGGTTTTTCCTTTCTCTGAGTTGGGCTGCTGGCAGAGAGTTACGGAAGTTGGCCGTACATGCACATAGCATGGTCAACGGTTGGGGGGGGCAGTATGTTGTGCTGCTTTTCTCTTTGGCAGCAGTTTATATAAAATAAAAAAGCTTTGTTCATTCAGTTTGGTGCTGCTGCCAGCATGCTTTTCTATGGTGCATATTAGGCCCATTAGTCAGGCATGTGAAGTGACTTCTCAGCTTACCTGTGAGTGGTTTCACAGGCATAGGAGTTGGTGAGGCTGATGACTGACAGCCATTCAGGGTCAGCTGTGGATTGTGTGGGGATGCTCGTGTTGGAAATTTGTAGGCATAATGAGGGCAATATAGATGACAGATACCAAGACAGTTCAGTCATAGCAGGAGCAACGGGTTTTATTTAGATATGTTATCGGTGCATGTAACTCCGAATGTCTTGATAAGCATGACTTCGCTGACTTATGCTGGTTTAGTGCCAGGATAGGCTGTAGGTATTGAGGTAGCTGTGCTCTTCCTTAATTTACTGACTTTTTCATAAAATTAAATCCATTTAAAAAATTAACTGTGTGAGGACTGGACTGGTACCTGGGGATATTCTAGCACAATAAATTAATAAATCAAATAAATAAATAAATAAATAAGGGATAGTCTAGCAAAAAAAAAAAACTAAATAACTTAATAATTAACTAACTAAATAAATAAATAAAAAATAAGAACTGCTTCATCTTTCTGGCTCTATTGCATGATTAAAGGCTCTGAAGTTGAGCAGTATCCACGACTCTAAAAATATGGTAAAGCGGGTATGAGAGGAAAACAAAAATGAATACATGTGGGAGGGTGAACAAGTGTACCTACAATTCTGTATGCAGTTCCAACAATGTTATTAACACCCTTTCTCTTTGTGACAGCAGGCCAGATAGACATGTGGATTGCCATTAGTCCAGGCAATTGTCCAAGCTCCCCATTTGTAACAGTAAACATGACAATCTCCTGGTTATTTTGTTCAGCTACTAAAATATATATTAAATTGCTGTGACTCCCAGGTAATACTAGATATATGCTAAATAACTACTCCAAAAAGGAAAAATAAAAGAAACACTTTAAATAGTATGTATACAGTGCATGAATTTCCCTGATGAGTGGGGAGTTCCTGATAATGCATGGTGACATGGAGGCGGTTGATTACTGGTAAGGAGTTTGATGGGTGTTAGGGCACTGGTTTCATTTGTTGTTGTTTGATGTATAAGCTTCATAGTTGTAAACATGGGCTAGCATGTGAAATGGTGCACAATTCTGGCAAGTAAACCTTTTGTTCTAAGATCGGAAACTTCAGTGTTTGCTTGGCTTGTTCAGTTTTCTGCCACTCAGTAGCTCTCCATAAGGGGAATAGAGTGTTGCCATGGCTGTGGTTTTTGTCAGGGGAGGGTGAGAGTGTGTGTATTGGAGGTTGTGACTCTCCCCTAAAGTGTGACAGTCAGGCACATGCATTGTGCAGCATTAACGGCTGTGGAGGAGGGTTATGGCAGGCATTGCTCCAGAGTCCTGAAACACTAGCATAACAGCAACCTAGTTACTTATTATGGCCACACATCTCAGCGGTCCAGATTTTCACAGAATGCTCAGATGTTTGTGACATGGCAGGATGTCATTGACTTGCTGCTTGGACCTGTGGCATTGCTGATGGGGCAGGGTGAGGAAATGATGCATCCTCTTTTTCATGGACTTTAGGTAGCAGAGTTAAGTGCATGGTGCATATGTGGTAGGCTCCGTACAGTTTTTCCTTACATATTACAGAACTGAAAAGAATAACAGTTAACAGAGCAATTTGAGAAGGTAACTCGTTAATTATGTACATTTCCACAAAATGGTTTGCTATTTATTTATACCTATTTGAGTTTTCAGTAACAAAGCAAAGGTGACCATCCCCATATATCCATGGTAACTGAATGGTTAGAGTTACGACCTTGAGTGCAGTGGGTGCATGGTTCAAATACACAAACAGGCTGCTCAGCTTTAGATCAGTGATAAGGTCTCTCTTGAGTAGGACTGCAAAGATAACCTAAAATAGGTGGGAATAATGGAGGGGGGATGCAACAGTTAAGCATTTAAAGTAGAATTGATTTGGGTTGGCTAGTCCAGGGAGGATGCAAATTGGGAGGTGTGCCTTCTCTGGCAGTTGATGGATGGGGAGAGTTTGGAAGAGGTGCTTGTAGTATACCAGGGAACAGATTTTCATAAGATGTCCAGATTTTATAGTTGGGTGGTTTGGATGATTGTAGTAAGGAAATGGATGGCCATTCGCTACACGTCCACTGTCTTTGAAGTCTCCCATTTACTATAGGTTAGTTGCATCACTGGATGTGGGGTATGCACGGAATGTCTAGATTTGGCCTCATTTGGTCTGTTTCTCATTTCATTGTGGTTCTTCGGTGAATTAGCGGCAGATCCTTAAGCGCGAAGTTAGAAATGCTGTTATAGGTTATAGTTCTGGTCAGATGTTCTCTTCTAGGATGTAGTTATGACTGGCTTGCAGTTTTGTGTCTGTTTGCAGGATGCAGACAGTGGTATTTCATCAGACATGGAAGAATAGGCAGATTTCTTCCTTTCTCATGTTTGGGTCAGTTCCTTAAACTGAGATGGTTCTCAATTGAGTTCCCAGACTTGACAGGAAGCTTACTGCAGATGTTAAACAGGAGGCATAGTGGTAATAAGGGTCTGTGTGTGTTTGTCCCTTGTGGGACTGAGTGGTTGAGTGAAGATGGTAGTTGTATATGGCAACGGCTGTCTTAACTATGTGCACACTTATTACCTAAGGTACGGTGCAGGTTTGGTAATGTTATGGGGGGTTATGAATGGCGAAGCCCCCCTTTTTTGTAACAGATGCTGTCGCATGTTCCATAATTGGCTGTACTGGCAGAAGTATGGACTGGTTTAATTTTCTTTACCCTGATTACTTGGTAGCAACTCTATCAAGGAGGCTCATACAATAGTCAAAATGTGATACTTCTAATTATAGAATATGCCTTTTAATGGAACAATTTTGTTTTATTTACTATTTATCGGTTATATCGTTAACATGGGATGTGTGAGGAAACTTTTTTTAAAGAATCTTAAGCTTCATTGCGGTGTCACAATCTAGACTGGTGAGCACATTTTATGCACTCAGTGAATGAGATAACTTCTTGACAGTGCTTAATGTTAAGAAGTTTTGATTTATGCGTGTGCAGAGGATTTACAGTTTTGTTTCTTTTCTT
This sequence comes from Protopterus annectens, assembly GCF_019279795.1. Lineage (NCBI taxonomy): Eukaryota > Metazoa > Chordata > Ceratodontiformes > Protopteridae > Protopterus > Protopterus annectens. The sequence goes on from NC_056726.1 coordinate 1,652,433,368, forward strand.
TTGCAGATCACAATGAGGTCGCAGATGGGAAAGTGTGGAGTGGGCATTGGACGGTGGTCTGAAGGAAGTAGAATTTCAAAGGTGGCATTTTTTGGGAGAAGAAGCTGTTCTGCAAGTAAGCCCTGTTACTGTCACATACCAAGTTAAGACTTGAGTGAGTTTCATTCATAACATTTTACTTAAGTTTTGGGGTGATAGGAATGTTTTGGTACATGCATGATGTCAGTGTAGGGAGGACATGTGGGGGAATTGTGTGTGAGGTTTACGCTGAATTTAGAAATCCTATGTGAGGCATCAGTTCAGGATTCCTTGCAGATGTAGATTATGCTGACAATCTTACCGGATGCAAAGGTAATGAAGGGAAGGACATTTTTGAATGGGAAGTCTGGGACAATTAATAGAGAAGGGACATTCAGCTGTTGGGTTCTTGAGTCCGCATGTCACCCAGCTAATTGAATAGTTGTCATGAGGTTTACTGAAGTGGTTCATTGCTTAGCAGTCTGGTGCCCTTTTAAGTATTTTGGTGGTATTGGCCTTTGGCAACTGGAAAGGGACATTAATTGAGAATTTTGTTGCTGCACATTATAGGTGAGCTTTCAGTAGCTAGTTCATGGGGGACTCTGGGAAAGGAGTATACTTCTACTGTACAGTTTTTCCAGGATGTCTGAATTTTGATTTTATATCTTGCCCCATTTTTCATAACATGCTAGTTTTCTGGCAGAGACTGTCAAATCATTAATATTTGGAGTTACAGAATTCCTTCAGTAGATTCATGTTACTGCAAGTCTGTTTTATCTTTCTAAGCTTGTGACAGCAATATTTGAAATTATTCCTAATGGCATGGCAATAGGTGGCATTGAAGCCCCTTACAGTCTTTATGGAACATTAATAAGGTGTTTAGGTGGGAATAATTTTGGAGTTATGGTTCGAAGGTTAACAGAGGATTGGTGATTTAAGGTGGTGCTTTCAAACTAAGGGTGTTGTGTGGTCTAATGTGGTTATTTTGGCTTTGGGGAAGTTTATCAGTTAAGTGCCTCTGCATGGTTTCAAGTAACAGTGAGCTTAGTGTTTGGTTGTTTAGTTAGCTGGTGATGACCCAGGAATCAATAGGAAGCTTTTATTGGTATGGTAGCTGAGTAACTGAGAATTTCTTTCATATACAGTGGTATGCTAGGTTATGAGGTTATGTTTGTTACTTTAGCACTGGAGAGAGATCAGTGGTTTGCTTTCAGCTGTTTAGGCAACTGGTTAATTTGTTATTTATGAGATAGGGATTTGAGAGATGACGGCATGGATGCAGTTTGGTTACAGAGGCTGGGGAACACCGAATGATGTTTGGCTTAAAGCCTCTTAATGGTGATTAGGTTGTTACAAGTTTGTTCAGAAAGAGGGGGGCAGCCTGGTCAGGGTGGTGGGAGGAGAAAAGGGGCAGGCTTGCCCTCTTCTGTTCCCCCTCTGGTGTCGGACGTTCAGTTCAATGAGTTGGGAAAGGAAGGTGAGCAGTTCGATGCTGCTGATAAGTAAATAAGCAAGTGGAGGTAAGCTGCTTATTTGGTTGGAGATATAATTCAATATATGGCAACTAAAGTGAGTGGTGGTTCGCTGTTTCATAAATAAGTGAGTGGAGATATAGACGCTGCTTGCTGGTCAGGATGAGTGGGGTCACTCTGTCCTATTTTAAAGTTTACATGCATGTTATCCTCACCTGTATCCTGTGTTGGTTGTAATTAATAAATATTGGTTAACAATCATGTTTTTGGAAGTTTTAGTAAAGGTCATCAAATGTCATTCTGTTTGATGTGTTTATTGAAGGGGACTGGGACAAAAAGTGAACTACAAGAAAAAGTATAGAGATGTAGTACATAATTTAGAGAATAATACTCAAGAATATTATGATATGGAAAATAAATTGAGAAAAAGTAAAACATTGTTTACTAGGGAGAAGTTAGAAGGTATTTACCTATTTGGTTAAAATTGTAAAGGAGGATATTAGTAGGAAATGATAAATGTAAAAGAAGAGGTAAAAGGAACAAAAGCATAAATTATAAATATTGCAGTACAGCATGTGGAAAATAAGTGTCAGAAAAAGAAAAAGAAGAGAATAAAAAGTAAAAAAATCCAACACGAGTTAAGGAAGAATTTAAAAAAGTAATTTATATTAGTGAATTGGATGAAGTACTTAAGGAAGCAAATGTCAATTCAGCATCAGACCCAGATGATATAGGGTGTGGAATGCACAAGACAAGAGAGTATTTTGAAAATGCACTGAATGAATGGTTGAAGGATTAGTTTATAAAGAGCTATGTCGTGGGATATTAAAATTTATATTGAAATATGAGAAGAATAAAATACAAAATTGGATAACCATTGCAAGAAATAACATAGATCATAAAATTTTATGAGAATAATATAAAGAATGGAAGAAGGGATGACTGATATTATGGAAGGAAAGTATATATGGTATATAAAGGAAGGAATGTCAAGAATTGTTATTTGTTGGGAGAAAAAATGTAGTTTGTATTATAAATAAAAGGGAGGATAGAAACTTACGATAAGTGATATTAGCAAGGCATTTGACACAGTAGGACATGATGTTTTGTGGGATGTTATGACGAAATGCAGAAGAGGTAATAGAATTAGGAGAGAGTATATGTCAGTATATCAAAATAACAGAGTGAGAGGGTTAGGGAATGGGTGGCTGACTAAAAAATACGTATGAATTGTGGTATAAGACAAGGATGTCCCAAGGGTGGAATATCATTTGGATTGATAATGAATGCCATGTTAAGTGAAGCTTATAAAATGAATGATGCTAGATATATGATGCAAAAGTAGGTGGTGACTATAGTTGTTCTAACATACACAAACAATATTGTTGTGGTTGCTAAGAACAAAATATGGATGAGAAAAATGATTGCTTGACTGAATGGATGTTAAAAATGAAACAGCAATTACCTTGAATAAAGATAAAATTAAGAAATGTTGTGATGTGGTAAAAATGGGGGTTTGGATTTTTTGTCTTTGCTATGGATAAAATTTGGGAAAATGATGCCATCAAGGGGTGGCTGTGGTGGTGCAGCAGTTAGCATTGTCACCTCATATCAGTAGGTTATCTGGTTCAATTCTCATCTGGCATGCCTTCTGTGTAGAGTCTGCATGTCCTCACTGTGGTCATGTGGGTTTCCTCCAGGTGCTCCAGTTTCTTCCCATATTCCAAAGACATGCTGTAGGTGGATTGAACATTCTAAATTGTCCTTAGGTGCAAGTGAGTGGTATGGATGAACTACTGCAGCAGGGCTAGCCACCCGGCAATGTAAACATTGGCTGAAGATGATTGTTACTGTTGAAGTGACAACCTGACCCCATCTGCAAAAGGGGTTGACCATGGATGGATGTAATTATGATGGAACATTAGGGTTTGATAAAAGAAATAAAATATTACTTCAGCCAGTTGTTTATTCTGCTTCTTTAAACTCATATAGACTTTTAAATTAGGTGTAAAAAGAAAATAAGAAATTAACTGTGAGAATTTTGAACATAAGTACAAAACATTCTGTGAGATGATGAGAATAAGAAAAATAGAGAAAGAATTATGTAAATGAAGAAACTAAAAAATTATCAAGAAAAAATACTACCATAAAAATAAAACTTGATAGCATCATTACTATGTAAATCCATGGGAAAAATTACCAGAAGAAGTGATTAAAGCCATGAAAGTAAGGAAATAGTGGTGCACTAAGATAGTAGAGTGTCAGGATGTCCTATGAAGACTAGTGATAAATGAGTTACCAGTTAAGGGGAATATGCGATAGAAAAAGAACATTGAAAGAGTGTGATTATTTTTTGGGAAGGAAGTGACAACAAATCATGCTTTTTTAAAAATATAAAAGAGTGGTGAAACTCTGGAAAAAGTTTTGTGCAGAAATTTTTCTTGAGAATATTAATGACATAATATAGATATGAATCTTATTATGTATGGATATTATAAGAACATGAAGAAAGAACATGTGAAAAGGATAGTGAGTATTTCATCTAATATGGGTTATGTGGAATGAAAGATTGAATTAGATTTTGTTTAACGGGAAATGGATTTCGGTAGATATATTGTGAAATTAGATTGTCGCTGTGGAAGGAGTGGGAGTCAATTATAGCAGAATAACAATGATAATGGTACATAGGAATATGTACTTATATACCTATAAATATGTATATTTTGTAAATAATGTTTTGTTAATTAAAGGGACCCTACTCTTCGATAGGTGCCCGGGGTTCATTTACATCTACCTGAACTACCGCTGTTGCAAACATATTGCACCAAAGTATAACATGTCATCTGAAAGACAGCCAAATCAGGAGTGCAACATTCCCTTTATATGTTGCATTGCAGGGTAAGCAATCACTTTACATGCTGTGGAATTAGAGCCCAAAGCTTGCTGCACTAAAGGTGACTGTAGTTTATCCTGTGCCATTGACTGTGCTATAGTTATTAATGGATATTTTAAAGTTAGTTGTCTTTTGACAAAAATTAGCCCATTTGGACATCTTAACTTTTGTGCAAAGTCATGTTCCTGTCACACATATCTTACTAACCATATTATTAAATATGTCCCAACAGGTTCACCAGCAGAAAATCATTGCATGCTGTGCTGCAGCACAGCTGATTTAGCAGCAAAATGGCTGTTGACAATGATGCCATTGGTCTCATTCTTATGACATAGCCTCAGGACAGTGGCACACAGTCAGAAAGGGTACTGACAGGGGATTCTCACCCCACAGTGGAGGGACAACTAAATAGTCAGAAAGTCAGGCTCACAAATTCAGAGTAATAAGGAAATTGCATCACATTAAAGGGAGATGACAACATGTAGTTGAATACCTGTTTCTTGCGCAAAGACAAAACTGCTATATGAAGAAACAATCATTTTTGAGGTACAACTACCATTGGTTACATCTGCGCATAGGGATGCCAGGAGAAGACATCCCTTTCAGCTAGGACAGAGTTGAGCAAGGCCTTGTCTGACCAGATGCAGATGTGTGATGACTCTTCATGCCCTGAATACTGACAAGAGTCCATTAGATATGGTTAGAGTGTTCCAAAGCTTAAGTAAGTAAATTCACAAGCATGTGGGAATGGTTCAGGCCAGAGATACTGCTGCAATTGTATTGTCATGAATAATATGCTTGCACATATAGCATCCAGACAAATTAGTGGGTACTGCTGGATGGGGACGAGGGAGTATTTCATGTGGTAGAAATCTCAATCAAGGTCAAGATTCTGCAGCACTTTTAGGTCAATTTCATGAGAATCCACTGCATACAGTAAGTATTTCTTGCTATTGGAACTACTCAGAATCAAGGTTACATGCAAGCACTTGTTGAGTATCTCCAGGACCATCACCAATATTTTGGGAATATTGTACGTGACACTTTCCAAATGCAACCAACATTTTGAACAGCTGTTTTCTAACAGGTATACGAGACATCAGATTTTCTCCAAATGAGAAATGATACACTTACTTCCTTTTCCGGAATGAAAAGACAGACACAAAACAGAGGATAAAAAAGGGGGAGAGAGAGAGAGAGAGAGAAGCTGATGCAATGACACAATTCATGATGGAAAAGAATATATTTCCTGTGACAACTTCAGTAACACACCAGTCAACTACTTGGACTACAATCCCAAACTTTTGCCACAACACCTACTCCTTTACAGCTCCTCTAACACCTGCTCCTGGTAATGTGTGATCTCAGTGTTGATGTATTTAATTAGCAGTGGTTGTGGGGTGTGCAGTGGGGCTTGCCCGTTGTGAAGTCTGACAAAAGGACTAGCATTTGTGCCATTGACTACAAGCAGCTGTATAGATGATGAAGACAAACAACATTGAAACATATAATTTGTGTATGATATTGTGATACTGCCAACCCAGCTATCTGGAATTTTGTAAATAATTCTATGCCATTTGTGAATATTGATATGATTTATACAGAACTGTATGTTATGTACTGAGCTTCAAGAATGTAACCGCAGCATACCGTGCTGGAACATAGAAGATTAACTTAAAAAAACTTCAAGAATACAATACATTGAAATGAATTGATTTACGATGTGCTATAAAAGTTAGTTTCAATGCAGCAAGCAGACACAATGTCTAGAGCTAGACGTTATTCTATTGTCTGAAGACAAAATAATTACTAGGTTTAAAGTGTACAGTGTTTGATTGGTTTGTGACTTCCTAGCAGCTGTACATCTATGAGATATGTATGTTTAACACAGAGATGATAGTTTTCTGTTTAGCCTGGGAACTGAAGTCAGGTGACAGAGTGATGTCATCCAAGCTAACCCAGCAGTAATGTTTGATATTAATTTAAGAACTATCTCAGAGAGGGACTAGGCATTTTGTATTTTGTCTTGGACCCAACAAGAACATCCACTCATCATCATCTGCACTTGCTTACTAATATTAAATAATTAGGGTACAGTAATTTCTCTTAGATATAGATATGACTATAGTAAAGATTAGTTTAGATGCTTTCTGTATTTATTGAGACTGTCCTGCAATGTTGTTTTAAAATATTTCCTGTGATTCTGAACTCCGAAGTAACTGTGTTTGCTTTCTGAGTATTACCTTGTTATTTTATTACTTATTATTAAATATATTTAAACCTATCTTTGTGGCTGCTATTTGTGAGACATATCTAAGCTCTTAGGGTACTTGCATATGTATTTGGTGACACTGTACAGGCAACTCCTAATAGCCTGGCATTTGGTTGAAAACTACCATTTGGATAATAGTAACATTACACAGTAGGATTGGCCACCCTTTGTAAGGGGCTTATAGTAGCTGATAAAGAGGGGTTGCTGGCAGCGATAACTACCTTATAGTCTGGGCAGAAGGGGGCATAGCTAGTAAATCTGTGCCAGCCTTCCCCAGGAGTGTCTGTGTTTGTATATAAATCAAATCTCAAAGTGTGTGTGTGCATGTGTGTGTGTGTGCATGTGTGTGTGTGTGTGTGTGTGTGTGTGTGTGTGTGTGTGTGTGTGTGTGTGTGTGTGTGTGTGTGTGAGCTACTTGGGCAGGGACACGAAGTACTGGTTGGACAGAGAGGGTGCTGGAGGTCTTCGCTTGACCCCTCAGCTGAGATCTTAACCCAATAGCTGTGCCAGTGAGGAGTCTTATTGGGGATCTGGAGAAAGAGGGAGAAACCAGCCCCAGACTGACTGTGATCTCTGTGTGCTCTTAAGGGAAATTGCACCTTACTGTGTGTGTATTTGTCATACTCCCATTGTGCATTTCCCTCACTGTTGCCAGTGTTGAGGATTGAGGCTCCTTGACTACTGGGCCAGTGCAGGCATGTCACATATTAAATGGTTGGCAGTGGCATCACATATTAATTGGTTGACAGTGGTGAGTTAGCCACATCACATATTAATTGGCTTGTAGTGGTGTGGATATTGCATTCCTGTGTGTACTAGGCCAGTGCATGGGCATCACAGATATGACAAGAAATGTCCAGTGTACTACTTCTCAACTGTACAGATTTTCACAGAATGTCCAGATTTTTAGCTCATATTTTTGGCCTGTTTCTCTTTTTTCCTGGCAAATCACTGGGATGATCTCAGGATTGTAGTCACTAAATAAAGACATACGTTTCAGATTCAGACTTCAAATCCTTCAGAAAATGTATATTAAAACAAACCCTGATACTCTAGCAACTTTCTAAGTTTATAAGAGCAATATTTAAAATATGTCCCTATTTGTACCCCTATTTTGTCAAGCTTTAAACAGATTTTTTGCATTAAGAGGTTGAGGGGTAGCAGGGGTGCAGTGATTAGTGTTGTTGTCTCCCAGCAAGATGTTCTCTGGTTCGATTCTTATCAAGGGTGCTTTTTTGTGTGGGGTCTGTAAGTCCTGCATGCATTCACATGGGTTCCTCCTGGTTTTCCGGTTTCCTCCCACATTCCAAAGACATGCATCTGGAGCATTTTACTATGGGCCTCCACTCAAAATGGGCTCTGTGCCAGTCAGACTTTCCCGGTAAACAAATGTTAAATAAATAAAAGTTGACCATGTACCACTTCACATCACCCACAAATAATACCGCACTCACCAAGTATTATATTTATAAGTTTAAAGTGTCACGTAGTGAATGTTATGACCAGTAGTTGTGGACTAGATGCCACTGTTTCATCTGCTCTTCAGTGTACTATGCACAAGTCTTCCACAGGGTTTGCCATGTTGTTGCCATTGAGTGGCCACCATTGCCATCATCATTGGTGGGACAAATGATATTGGGAGCTGTCATGCCTGTATTGATGACTGGTTGTGGTAGTTGCACAGCAGACTAATGTATGACCATGTTATGCATAATGCAGCAGGGCATAAACATACAGCATGCAATAGCATTCAATACATGAAGGCCCTTCAACTCATTCAGGAAACAGAAGTGGGCTTTGAGCAGGCCAAACACTCAGTCAGTGTCTATCCATGTCTTGGACAGTGTGGCATTAACACATTTCTCAACTGTTCTATATAGGTTATAGTCTGGAGTCATTAGCCAAGAATCAATGTGGTAACCTATGTTACCTGGAAATCAAAACATGGAGGGGACACATAACAGAAAGGGATGTGTGATTACTCGTTACTATCTATTACACAATGTACTTTGCACTAACAAACTAGGAAAACATAAGTAATTGTATGCAGGAAGTGGTGGGATTGTGAATTCTTGTGCCAAATTTAAGAATAGGGTACTGTCTGGATGCTGGGCTAATGCTGGTGATGCACCCCAATGTACCACACACTACCACACACTACCTGGCAGTTGACGGAATGACAGCCCTTCCTGTTGTGGAACCTCTTCCTCTGTGGTCCATAGCAGGCCCTTGTAGCAACATGGGTGCAATGTATCACACCAAGCATCTCAGGAAAGTCTGCCATTCTGTAGAAGAAGAAGGCATTCATAGTGTTGGCTTTATTCTGGAATGACATTGGGAAAATGAGTATGCTCATTCACATGTGTCAAGTGTATACTGAGGAACTGTTGAAATATCCTGTATGAAGAAGCCAGTGAAATACCCAGTGTGCCGTAGTCCACCTCTGAAAAGTTCCCACGCAAGTATAATGAGTATTATACATACCTTGGTATCTTTAGGTATAGAAAAGCCATGCATTCCCCAAGTTCCTTTTTGTGGATCATAAAAGCTTAACACATCCCTTACTATATCCCTGCCCACTCTAAATATATCCAGTAACTCCTGTATGATGGTCAGACAAGTTACTCTCTGTCTATACCTTCTTCTCTGAAACCAACATCTGGTACTCAGCATCACAGGTGTCAGTGTGACAGAAACAAGAACCTCAAAGTGGGAAACAGGCTAGCAGCAAAACCATGCATCTTTGCCAACTGTAAAGTAAATGGTAAAAGAGAACTTTTTATAGCCCATTTCCACATAGAGCCAATGTGCATCAAAGACCAGCTATACATTATATATCATTAATCCTCCATTTGTGTAAGTTTGTCTTCATAAATTTCTAACTGCTTCACATGAGTGCAGCTTATGTGCCTGAATAGTATCTCATTTGCACTTGTATCTAGCCATTGCAGATTCCTGCTATGCTAAAGCATGTCTGTGATGAATAATACCACCCTTTAGCTCCATCTTACACTTTCTCTCCTTATATAACATTGCACTATAGTTGAAAATCCTTACCTTAATGGTTTACATTAACATACTATTGTACATACTCTGTGCTTCAGTTTACAATTAAGCTATATTAAAATTCATCTTAATGTGTAATGATAATGTCATACAAAGTGAATTTCTGGAAAGGATTAAGTAATGTTTTCAACATCAGATAGGCTACTGCAAACTATACAAATCATATTATGATTTTTTTTAAGTAAAGAAAGTTAATTGTCATGTATTTCTTAGGAGGATGGTCTGTTAGAGATTTGACAAACTTAGATATTGAAATAATAAAATAATAAACAGTAAATAAATATATAATTTAAATAAACTCAATTGGTGTGGGTCTCAAACCCTGGAATAACCATCAGGTATGAACCTTGTGCAAAATATTGATGCATATGCATAAAATGATACAGTCCACTGTATGGTTTCAGCTCATTTTTATTCTGAGGTTGCATCACATTAAACAATTGTAAAGTGTCATATTTGCACATTTTTCAACATTGCAAGACCTCATAGTGGGAGGAAGTATCTTTTAGCAAGAAGCAACATCAACTGTACAGAGTTTAAATGTAATGTTTAAAATGTCTAGTGCTTGTCATTTTGGGGAGCTTTACCTTTGACATGTTTGAGTTTACACATGCATATTTTGTGTAATATGTTTTTTGACTTGATATCCTGAAGTAGAAATTCATGTGAATGTGAGAGGCTGTTAAAGTGAAATTTGGGTCATCTGTGTATATGTGATTGTGGCAGAAGACAGATCAAGTTCTCCATCATTATTTTTCTTTTGTGTAGTCTAGATGAGTATTTGCATTACTTGTTAAATATTGTGTGATGAAAATTTACTTGCAGAACATCCATGTATTCTATTTCACCCCATATTTCAGAAACCTTGCAGATTTACCTGTCAATTTCAGCTTGCTATGTAGCATATATAATTTCAAAGAACCCATTACAGGATGAATAGACTTCTGTAATGAGTGCTTAATCTGGGAGAAATTGGAGACTCTAGTACCCAGTGGAGTCCCACACCTGGCATTATAAAGCATCTGAACCTATTGTTGCTGCAAACCCCCTTCCACTAAAATAATTTGAGTTTTCTCTGGTGAGATGGCAAAATATTCATTAATCTCTGTTTATTATTTTATTAATAGCATGCTGGTATTTTGCTAGCTACCTAGTGTTGTTGGAATGGTTTGCATTTTCCTATGTGGAAACTACCCATAAATGTTGCATTACTTACATTATTTTTAAAGCTCTAGGTTAAACCCACTGTTCTATCCAAGAAGAGGGAGAAGATTAATGTTACAATTAAGCTTTATTAAAGTATAGATACCAAATGCAGCAGCTGTGAGTAATTCAGATTATAGTCTTAGATTCAGTTTTTCCTTCTCATGCATCTTTATTGTAAGCCAGTATTGATTTTGTTAATGATTGAAATATGCCACCTCATATGAGACAGACATTGGTTGTACAATACTTGGGGTCAAACATTATTTATACAATTTAAATAAAATTTTGGAGTTGCCAAAATACCAATGAGCTTTGTCATGACAACTTGGCTGGTCTTTCTTTTTAAGGCTTGTGCAGTGCAAATCAATACCTAGCATGTGTTTTGTTGTATTTCTGAATGAAAATGATGCTGTTTTCCCCTCATCTTTCATTTGTAACATGGACTACTGAGTTGTGAATATCTCATTATTGCAAGAAAATATACACTACCTTAATCAATATGAGGAATATCACAGTGGAAGGGAAGGATGCCTACTGCATTGGAAGAGCCAACACAACACAACAAAACAAAACAAAATAAATAAATAATATCAAAAAAGCAAGTCACAAAGAAGAAAAAATAATATATATACCACAAGGCAGGAACCACTGAACCACAACAAGCAACAAAATAACAAATTAACTATAGAACTTTATTAAAGCACGCAAAATACTCTGGCACTTTGGCTTAAACAACATTCCAGGAGTAATTCAGTGGTTCCTACCTTGTGGTGTATATAAATAAAAAATATATGCCTGATTAGTTAATTATGGTGCACTATGCATACAATACTTTGGCATAAAGTTTCTGAATAAATGACCAATCGTTTTAAGTTTTTTAAGACTTGTTACAGAAAAGGAGTACATTATCAGCAATGGTAGTGCACAGAGGTGCAGCCTTGTTTAGGAGCAGATACTTATAAGAACAGGATATGCAACCTTCAAGTAGGAGATGCTGCTACTCTCATGTACCTTACTCACTTATGGAAGAAATAGTGGGGCAGAATGAGTGAGAACATTGTGTGTCGTTATAAAAGGCATTCACACGGACATAGCTATTTCTGATATTTGATGTGGTTTAGGTTATTTTAAACCTCTCCTATGAAATCATTTCCTAATGAGATAGGTAATAGCTTTCTAGATCAGAAGTAAAAATTAATCCAATCATATTAAATAGCTGGACAACATTGTTTACACAAAACAATTCTGGCTTTAGTTCCATTTGTATGTGTTCCATCTGCATACTCAACACTACATGAAGATGGATAATAGAAAGCAATGTGTTTTATACACAGCATTAATATGTAGCATTTGAGTTTCCCCTACTGTGGAACTGTATTTCTTCTTCTTTTCTGTAGGCAGTCAGTGGTCTCTAAGTGGTACTGAAGAACTGTTCACTTAAACCAGAACATAAAGCCTCCCTGCCTGACATCATTCCACTGCTGAAGACTGCTTTCAAACCAAACCTTCAGTTCTTCAAATGAAGAATAATTTTAAGGTGTCCAAGCAGATATCATATTGATCCTCTGTAAAGAACTAGTAAGGGGCTCAAAAACCTCTGTGGAATCATGGCGCATATAAAAGACTCTTTCTCCAGTCTAATAATAGCAGCTACCTAATAAAACCTTAACAAATACTCTCCTATGTAAGCTGTGTAGTAATCAAAGAACCCCTAAGAAATAGATGTCAAACATCACTTAACAGCCATAGTGTTTGATCACAGCAATGCCATGATGTCATGCACAATCACTAAACTGCTTTGATGATACATTCAAGTTTTTCATACAGTTGTTGTATGTTACCTACTCAGACCAATGTTAGCTCTCATTTTTAACAAGAATGCGTCTTTTTTATTTTACAATGGGGGCCATCAAAGAACAGAACTGGCAAAGTCACTAAGAAGCAGAATCTGTTGTGCAATTAAATAAAGTTGATCATGAAATAGATCTGCTATAGAATTACTGATAAATGAAAACTCTAACATATGGTGAGTTTACCTACTTCAGAAACATTCTTTTTTATCATAACTAAATCTCAGTCATGCTAATAAATATTTTGCTGAGTCAAACTGTTCTTTGACTAATGATTATCAAGATGAAAACCCAGTTTATTTCCATACTATGTTGTTTTTCTTTCAGCTTTTCCAGGTTAGGGGTCGCCACAGTAGAACTCCTGTCCACTAATGATTGGCAGTCGATTTTTATGGTGCTGAGGTGCCAGCCCGATGTCCAACCTTCAACAAAGGCACACACATTCACGCATGTCTTTCGAATGCCACTCGACCGCAGGGAGGACATGCAGACTCCACAGAGAAGGTGCTCCAACCAAGAATCAAACGGGAGAACCTCTTGCTGTGAGGCGACAATGCTACAACTATAATTAATATGCAGTTCCTTTACATCCAGTCCCTTTGAAATTGTGAAATACTATGCATTTTTTTAGTTTAGTTAATGGTGTAATTATGCTCTAAAAGTAAAATATGCCTATTAATTAATTTGTTTTCCCCTACCTACATTTACTTCTTTTGTGTGGCATCTTTCTTGAGTTACTTGGGCATTTTTCACAATACAAAAATCTTAGATTCTGTTCAAGTAAAATCTCTGTTTCAACAAGGTGGATTTGTAGAAAAGGAGAAACAAATATCTGCCTTAGCAAAAACAAGTAGTCACATAGTTTTGTTCCAAGTCTGGACCACTGGGCAGCATCAGTATCTCTAGACCGAAGCAAAACTTTTCATATGATTTACCACTCAGTTCTCATGAAAATCCTTCATACTCCAGTATTTCTGATACCTTTCTATCCTTCAATAATTTTTCTGAGAACTGATAAAAAAGTTAATTAAAATTGCTTGATGCAAACATTAAAACAAACAAGAGTTATTAGTTTTAAAATGGAAAACATATCCCTATGTATCAGATTTCCTTCTTTTGAAGAAATATTTTTTTGGTTGCTCATGTGCAAGACACCAAACAGATACAGGATTGTGAGGGAGGAATGAAATTTTTGCAGTATAGAAGTAGCTAATGGAAGGATGAAGAAAAGAGAACAAATGCTGAATGTTTCTGACATCACATTTCTGCTTTCATAAAACGGATACAATTAAGAAAAAAAAATATCCTTGATACTGTAAATAATTGCAAATGTCAACTTGCAAAGAAAAACAGATTACATTATTTCTGTGTATTATTATTTTAACTTCTTTGAAACAGTCAGGATGTCAGAAACAATACAAATCCTATTACTGCATTACAATCTATTCTGGAGAGAAGTGACACCTGAAATTCTCACACCTGTCAGTGTCAAAATACATAATGAAGGGGCTCAGAATGCTTATGGATGGATGATAGTTCAAATATATAACATAAAATTCATACTATTAGTAGTCAAATGGGCAAGTGGAACAAACTATTCAAAGAGAGCAGAATGTAAACAAATCTGATGAGAAAGAGCCCCAAAATGTATGATGGTTGTCATCTTGCAGTTTTGTAATATATGAATACTCCATTAGAAGGATGTCATTTCTTCACAATTCAGATGTTGAAAGACAGAAGGTTGAAAACACATTACTTACTCCAACTATATTTCTGATGCTTGGGTATCAGCATAAAGTAAAAAGAATTATAGAAAGGCATCAGCAGAAAGAGAAAAACTGCCCGAGTAGAAACTGAAGAGGGCTCTCTCAGCAAATCCGTTCACACTTTCTTTTTGTGTTTTTAATCAGCTAGTATCCTATTCACTTGATTAATGAAGCTAAATAGTTATTTTTGTTATATCAGTACTGGAAGTATCTGTTCTTAAGCAGGATTGTATGAAGATGTTTTCATTTATCTGTTTTGAACCTATTTGTAGTGTGTGAATTATGGTTTTGTTTTTGCATTTCTGTTTTTAAAAATGATAATAAAAATCAGATTGCAAAAAAAAAAAAAAAAGAAAAAAAAGAAACTGAAGAAGGCTACCAGATGTACAGCACAGAAGCAAGTTTGGGTTTCAGAAAGATGAGCAGCCTACATTGTCACAACCATTCCTTTCACATGAAAATGGAGACAGTGAAAACTGTGAGTGCTAAAAGTTTGAAGAAAAGACCTCTGAAGACATATTTACAAATAAATGGGTTGTACAAATGTAAAGCCAGATGTATAATGTAAATAGCCCAGTTAAATTTAAAGTCTACAGATGTGGTTTTCCATTGAAGAAACGATAAACATATATGAACTATTTGACAATTAAAAAGGAATCTAAAAACTGAATGCTTAATTGTTAAAGTATTTTAATGTGCAAAAAAGTTGATTTTGATAAGAGTACCTCATGAAATGCTTGGTTTGGTTTTAAATTTAAGCTAACAGTGATCTGAGAGAAAAAAAATACCTGCAGTCAGGAAAAATGTAGGAACTTCCCAAAATAACCAAAGTTAAAGTAAAAAACAAAAAGAAGCTCAAACAACCAAGGCTGTCAGAATAAAATCAGTTTTTATCTACACAGTAAGCGCTTTCAAACACAAGGTTCTTCGTTAGACTGAATAAAAAAAGCATCATACAATTGAAGTTAATATACCATTACATAGCCAATATAAACAATGCATTAATCATCAAGGAAAATCTCTAGATTACAAGACCGGCCTTAAAGAGACCCTGTCATTTAATCCTGGCTTCCTATCTGCACACAACTTACAAATCCAATATAGTTCTCTTTCTTCAGTAAAATTGACAAAATCACCACCTCTTAATCCCTTGTACACAATTTCTACCACCTTAAACTTAAAGTGGTATGAGGAACCTGATTCAAAAACATGTTTAGCTAGGGCGTTTGTTGAATCAGCCCTTTTTATAGCATATTTGTGCTCACGAATACGTTCATAGAGCATTCTATTTGACTTCCATAAATAGAAACTTTCACATGCTGTGCATGTAGCTAGATAAATAATATTTCTAGTCCTACAGTGTGCATGGAGATTAAACACAAACTTCTGTTTAGATATAGGGTGTATAAAGGCATTAGCTGTATCAGTAGAGGGACAGTGTCTACAGTTCCCACAAAGTAAAGTGCCAACTATCTCATCTTTAGCAGCCAGCTCTGTATGCATCAACTTAGAATCCCTATAGCACAGCCTACACTTATGAGATTTTTTATTTTTATAAGTAAAATTGGGTTTAACACCCACTATGTCTGTATTCCTGTCATCTGTAGTTAAGATGCCCAAATTTGAATCCACTTCATGTCTAACCCTCCTAAAATCACTGGAGTAGGGTAGTACCAATGGCATAGTGTCCGGTTTCCTACTAGCAGAGTTACGATAATCTAATGTCCCATCAGATAAATAGGGAAGGGCTGAAGACCTCATACCTCATAGTGCTGATCTCACTTGTACTATAGCCTTTAGAGGCAAAATCAGTGGACAGTTTATCTAAATCATTAATAAAGCCATCTTCTGTATTATTTAGACGGGAGATCCTCATCCCTTGAGTTTTCATGATATTCCTATATACATGGGCTGGATGCATACTATCACACCTCAGAATATTGTTTCTTCTACAGGGCTTTCTGTATAGTCTAGTTACAGTTTCACCCTCCATGTTCTTAGTCACTTGCACATCAAGAAAAGTGATTTTTGTAAATGAAACATGACAGGTAAACTTTAAAAATGATGTGGTAGTGTGTAGATAGTCAACAAATGCAAGGAACTGCATCTCAGTCCCTCCCCAGATCAAAAACACATCGTCTACACACCTGCTGTAAAACAACAGCGAGGTTTTGTATACACTATTAAGAACAAATTGTTCTTCTCACTGAGCTAATACCATGTTGGTGTAGCTATTGGCACAAAAAGTGCCCATAGCTACGTCAACTTTCTGTAAGTAGCATCCATCCTGAAACATAAAGATGTTTTTCCTCAAGAACAACTTCAAGAAACAAACATAAAATCAATTTGTTTAACACTATATTCACTATAGTTGGTTAAGAATGATTTTATCATATTCATACCATCCAAATTAGAGATAGAAGTTAACAAAGATTCAACATCCAATGTAGCTATAAGACAATTATTCATATCAGAGACATTAGCCTGCATGAACTGGTTTAGGTCCCTAAGAAAATGCTTAGTATCATTAAGCACTTTATTGACTTTACTAAGAAATGGGCACAGCTGCTTGTCAATATAAATTTAAAAGGGCTCTGTTAGCCATTTCCTACTTGAAACAATAGGCCTAAGAGATGGTGAAACAGGGTTTTTGTGCACCTTAGGAAGACACTGAAAAACAGGTATTACAGGGTGTTCAACATTTAAAACGTGTGCTAATTGCTTGGTAATAAGAAAATTGGCAAGACAGTCACGAACTGTGAAAAAATAGAACATTGTATATCCCATATATAATCATGGTCGACTTTATCATACACATTAGAGTCATTAAGCATAGAATAAACAGAACTGACATAAAATTCACGATCCAGTATTACAGTAGCTCCACCTTTATCTGCTTTCTTAATAATAATTGTATCATCATTTTGTAAAGTTCGAAGAACAGCCTTTTCTTCCCTAGTTAAATTATAGAAGCCACACCCTGCTACATTAACATTAAACAGACTTCTCAGCTCGTACAAGTTAGTCCTCTTTCAAGTAACAAAATTTCAGCTAGAGATAGTACCTTGTTAGATAAATTAATAATCAGGGAAACTCCGCTATATTGGAGCAGACGTGGAATATGGCGGACGGTTCCTGATTATTAATTTATCTAACAAGGTGCTATCTCTAGCTGAAATTTTGTTACTTGAAAGAGGACTAACTTTTGTACGAGCTGAGAAGTCTGTTTAATGTTAATGTAGCAGGGCGTGGCTTCTATAATTTAACTAGGGAAGAAAAGGCTGTTCTTCGAACTTTACAAAATGATGATACAATTATTATTAAGAAAGCAGATAAAGGTGGAGCTACTGTAATACTGGATCGTGAATTTTATGTCAGTTCTGTTTATTCTATGCTTAATGACTCTAATGTGTATGATAAAGTCGACCATGATTATATATGGGATATACTATATTGTATTTTTTTCACAGTTGGTGACTGTCTTGCCAATTTTCTTATTACCGAGCAATTAGCACACTTTTTAAATGTTGAACACCCTGTAATACTTGTTTTTCAGTGTCTTCCTAAGGTGCACAAAAACCCTGTTCCACCATCTCTTAGGCCTATTGTTTCAAGTAGGAAATGTTTAACAGAGCCCTTTTAAATTTATATTGACAAGCAGCTGTGCCCATTTCTTAGTAAAGTCACTACAGTGCTTAATGACACTAAGCATTTTCTTAGGGACCTAAACCTGTTTACACAGGCTAATGTCTCTGATTTGAATAATTGTCTTATTGTTACATTGGATGTTGAATCTTTGTTCACTTTTATCCCTAACTTGGATGGTATGAATATGATAAAATCATTCTTAACCAGCTATAGTGAATATAGTGTTAAACACATTGATCCTATCTTTGTTTCTTGAAGTTGTTCTTGAGGAAAAACATCTTTATGTTTCAGGATGGATGCTATTTACAGAAAGTTGGCATAGCTAAGGGCACGTCTTGCGCCAATAGCTACGCCAACATGGTATTAGCTCAGTGGGAGGAACAGTTTATTCTTAATAGTGTATACAAAACCTCGCTGTTGTTTTACAGGAGGCATGTAGACGATGTGGTTTTGTTCTGGGGAGGGACTGAGATGCAATTCCTTGCATTTGTTAACAATCTACACACTACCACATCATTTTTAAAGTTTACCTGTCATGTTTCATCTACAGAAATCACTTTTCTTGATGTACAGGTGACTAAGAACATGGAGGGTGAAACTGTAACTAGACTATACAGAAAGCCCTGTAGAAGAAACAATATTCTGAGGTGTGATAGTATGCATCCAGCCCATGTATACAGGAATATCATGAAAACTCAAGGGATGAGGATCTCCCGTCTAAATAATACAGAAGGTGGCTTTATTAATGATTTAGATTATCTGTCTACTGATTTTGCCTCTAGGGGCTATAGTACAAGTGAGATAAGCACTATGAGGGATGACATTAAAGTTTTGAGGTCGACTTCGGCCCTTCCCTTTTTCTCAGATGGGACAGTAGATGATCATAACTCTGCTATTAAGAAACCGGACACTATGCCATTGGTTCTACCATATGCCAGTTATTTTAGGAGGGTTAGACATGAAGTGGATGCAAATTGGGACATTTTAACTACAGATGACAGGATTAGAGACATAGTGGGTGTTAAACCCGATTTTACTTATAAAAATAAGAAATCTCTTAAACATAGGTTGTGCTATAGGGACTTTTAAGTTGATGCATACAGAGCTGGCTGCTAAAGATGAGATCGTTGGCACTTTACTTTGTGGGAATTGTAGACACTGTCCCTCTTTTGATATAGCTAATGTCTTTATACACCCTATATCTAAACAGAAGTTTGTGTTTAATCCATGCACACTGTAGGACTAGAAATATTATTTATTTAGCTACATGCACAGCATGTGAAAGTTTCTACTTAGGGAAGTCAAACAGAATGCTCTATAAACGTATTTGTGAGCACAAATATGCTATAAAAGGGCTGATTCAACAAATGTCCTAGCTAAGCATGTGTTTGAATCAGGTTCCTCTCACCACTTTAAGTTTAAGGTGGTAGAAATTGTGTACAAGGGACTAAGAGGTGGTGATTTTGTCAGTTTTACTGAAGAAAGAGAACTATATTGGATTTGTAAGTTGTGTGCAGATAGGAAGCCAGGATTAAATGACAGGGTCTCTTTAAGGCCGGTCTTGAAATCTAGACATTTACCTAGATGATTAATGCATTGTTTCTATTGGCTATGTAATAGTATATTGACTTGAATTGTATGATGCTTTTTTATTCAGTCTGACGAAGAACCTTGTGTTTGAAAGTTCTTACTGTGTGGATTAAAACTGCTTTTATTCTGACTGCCTTGGTTGTTGGAGGTTCTTTTTGTTTTTTACTTAACAGTGATCTGACCAAAATGTGTGCTTATCTGATAGATATATGTGATTATAAACTAAGCAACTAAACTAATCACTTTGGTTGATAGCTACCTTTGCATCATATCATTTCAATGGAATGAGGAAGCTTGTGCAGGCCATCTAGACTTCACATTCACTCACAGATCCCAATTGATTCACATTCTTAAAAATTCAGTTGTCAGTATCTAGAAAAGTCTTTAAGCAGAGAAAATATTGAAAACAAAATACACTAAAACAAACCAGTAAATCAATAAAAAACACAAAACACCAGAAACACACACCCCAACAGAAATACATGGCTACATCTGCAAAAAATAATAATAGTAATAAGAATAAGAAATTAAACGCATTTTTAATTAAAAAATTAGAGACTCAAATGTGAATATATAACCAGATCAAGAGCAAAAAAAGACATCCAGCAATATAAAAAAAGGAAGAAACAAAAACTCAAGAAGAAAGTGAAAGTGTGAACTCTATAAATAAAAACTGAGGTGGTTTAGGATGGGACAGCTAGCAAATACATTCCCCATAGTGAAAAAGCCAACACTGTAGCCTACGAGTCAGATTAAACATACACACATGAGTACACACACACACACACACACACACACACACACACACACACACACACACACACACACACACACACACACACACACACACCTACACAAACACAGCAGTATTAAGACTCTCCCAGTCATTATTTGTCCTAAGAGGTAAATCTTATCATATAATATTCAAAAGTAAAGCTTCATGGGTAAAAATACATATTAAAACAGAAATAAGACACAACATTACCACAGAAACCCACATAAATAAAGATAAGGACCACACCATCACTAAACTAACTTAAAATGATGGGGGCTGCAGTAGAATTATTGCTTACATGTATGTGTTTTAAACCAAAATGATTGCCCTTGTGAATATTTTTAAGGTACAATAAACATTTCGTAATGTAAACCAACTTAACAAACGATGTTTGTACGTCTGGCTGAGGAACCATTATTGCTTGTGTGTATGTGTCTTTCAGTTTTTGGAGTTTCTACTATAATGATTGCTAATGGGAATATTGTTAAAACTTTGCAACCTGAAAAACAATATGCATGTTTGTGAATCTCTGTGCTACTGGTATGTAAGTTATCTTTGTATGGCCTCATTAACCTGGCAGAATGCAATTGAGGTGCAGTGTTGTGTTAGGACCTGTTTATAAATCGGATTGCACAATGGCATGCAATGGTTTAAGAGAAGGGTCCATTAAATGACTGCTCTGAAAATTTCATACCAGATTTTGCATATTTAAAATGCTAAAGTTCATAGCAAGCATTTAAAACAGGTTGAAGAACTACCTTACATTAAAATACAGTACAACACACATAACTGTCATATATAAACTACTAAGTGTAAAAGTCAAACAAAAAAACTACAAATACCTATATTATAACTAAAACACAGATCTTGGGGTGTGCAATTTACAAATATTCCTTCATAACAAAGGACTGTAGATTTAAAAGTATAATGTTAGATGTGGTATGCATTCTAAATGGTAAAGAGTTAACTATAGTAAAAGTTAAGTATTGTGCACTATAGTGCAAGGCCATGGAGCGAATCAGCATGGACCTTATCAACAAAGATATAGGTAATCTCTAAACACTTGACCTTATTCGATTTGGATTTCTCAAAGGGAGATCGTGCTTGTGAAACCTGGTGGACTTCTTCAAGACAATCACCAAGGCCCTGGATGAGGGGAAATCTGTGCATACAGCCTACCTAGATTTAGCCAAGGCTTTTAACACTATCCCCCACTCAGGCATCATTGACAAACTCAGCAAGCTAGGTATCAACCCTTATATCATTAGATGGGTCACTAACTGGCTCATTGATAGAACCCTTATAGTCAAAATAAAGGAATCCATCTCCAACAGCAGACCTGTAACCAGTGGTGTTCCACAAGGGTCAGTCCTAGGACCACTACTGTTTGGAATCTATTTATTCAAAATACAAGCAAAAACTAAAGGGCTGTGGCTAACAAAGTTTGCTGATGACTGTAAAATGGGAGTGGCCATAGAATCTTCAAACAATGTCAACATTCTACAAGAAGGCCTGACACAAACAAATGATTGGTGTCAAAGTCATGGCCTTAATTATCATCCCTTTAGGTAACAGCAACATTCCTGCTAACTACCACATCAATAGCAACTCCCTAAGTATGCACTCTGTGGTGAGAGACCTGGGCACACCGGTTGACAACCTTACCTTTAATCACCATGCCTCCACAGTGGTAAGAAGGGCATTTTATATTGCTCATTTCATAAGTAAGGACATTACCTCCAGAAAAAAAGAAGTTATAACCTTCCTGTACTCTTCCCTCATCAGGCCAATAATTGAGTACAATGCCCCTTTTGATATGTACCTTTTCAAGCACCTTCAGCAATTAAAGAGACCACAAAGGTTCCTTACAAGGAAAATTCAAGGTCTTCAGCATCTGTTCTATGTAGATCATCTGAAATCACTGTAACTTTATTCTTTTTCATAGACTACTTAGAGGCGATCTCTGCCTTGCATATGAGGTAATCTCTGACTCTGCTTTTTTGGAAATGATGCATATCCACAAGTCAAATGGTACACGGGTTACTCAGTCTTAACCTGGTATGTGACATTAATAGAACCTGCTGGAGAGACAGACCTGTTACCACATCTTTTGAACAGACTCCCATTTCATGTCAAACAGAGCACGTCATTGGCCTCTTCAAATGCAATCTGGATGATTGGATGGGTAACTCCCACTTCATGTCAAACAGAGCACCTCAATGGCTTCTTCAAACACAATCTGGATGATTGGATGGGTAACTGTAAACTCACCCGGGGGGTTCCACCTGTGTCCCTCTTGGACAGGGGCAATAGGTGCTGATCATGGAAATAAGGGTAGAACTTGGCTAGGCTTGTAAGGGCCCTAGGGCCATTAGCCCAGTAACTTCCTATGATCCTATTAACATGTTATAAGGTTCACAAAAATTCTAGGAAATTCAGTATATACTATAGGCCTCTCAGGGAATCATCCAATCTAGCATCTCAAAGGGTCATTTGATAAGCTTCTTCCATGGCAGTACACCGATGGGAGATATAGAGATGGATGTTGTGTATGACACATTTCCTTATGACTTATCTTTGTGTAACATCTGGTACATGTATGAGCATGTTATTGTCATTCTGTAATTATTATGTTTTTATCCTTGATTTTCTGAAGTATATGGGCACAATTGTCTCTGCAGGTGTAGCCAGTAATGCTTACAGTATACCTGACACAGCATCACATATAAATGATAATTCTGAGAGTTATCTGTGCTGGTGGGACAAGTGCTCTGCATGAGGATGCCAGACCTGCAGGACACAGTCACTGCATTGTAAAACACCATTAGAAGTCTATACTCAGATGGTTCTAGTAATCCTGAGATAACTGCTATAGATTCTGTCACAATGAAGGAGAAGGTTGAAAAGGTGCATTTGTTCACTGCATTTGCCACCTTTGACATGGATGTCAAGGAGTATATAAATGCAACCATTCACTCTAAGCCCATGAAGCTGCTGGGCTGATATAACTGACTGTAGTGACAGAAAAGTGTGCCATGTGGAGATTATGAGATTGCTGCAATGCATGATCTGCTTCTACAGATGCATATACTCATGGAGACCACTGACCAGTTGTCCACACAGATCATGAGCACCCCAGAACTGATAACGGTGCTGTCACACACATGGCAATATACAATGTGGTGTCAACAGATATCATTATGACTGGGAGAGGGGAGCACAGGATAATGAAGATATGCAGGGTAATTCAATAAAGCCTACATGGAGCGATTCTCTGTGTAGGAATAGTGTTGCTGCCTGAACACAGAATATGGCTGCCGAGCAATCCAGGAAACAGAGCTGGGGGAGTGCACAAGCATACAGACACTGTGCGGACAGTGAGGTGTCCACGGAATGCAAATCACCTCATAAGCTGGTGAAAGCCATGCAAATGAGGTGATTTTGTGATTCAGCAAGCAGAAAGGCACACGTGTAGGTGCAGTGTCAGCATAAGAAATGTACAAGGTTACAAACCATGTACCGCAGTATAAATTTGAAACAGGGCCTGTAAAAGCCCCCCCCCAAAAAAAAAGGTGGATATTGCACAGTAGACATGCAAATGGCCAAAACTATGGCCACTGAGTTAAAAAAGTAATGCAATATATGAAAAATTAAACTTTTCTTTTAATACATATGCCACTTTTTAGCAGCATGCAGTGATGCACAAACATTCCATTTTGCAAATAAATAAATAAATAAATAAATAAATAAATAAATAAATAGTGTAAAATATGAAATTTAAACCTATGCAAAGGTATTGCATTATAGTGCCCAGCATGCAAAGTCATACAATGGCAGGCCATAGTGGTAGCTAAGAAAATAGGCCCTGGTGTAGTGCAGTATCCAGGGTAAATGCAATTAGGTGTATGTAAATGATCCAGATTTATTGAATAGCAAAAAGGGCCACCGTGTCCATAGGTACAAACCGTGGTAGGACTAGTACTGTGTTGCTGCAGGCAGAGCAGCTACCCTCAACAGGGGATATGTCACGCTATATTTAAGTGGATTGGAGCTTAACAGCACTTGTTTGCCTTCAGCTAAGCCCAGCTAAGTGGGGTGATGTGTGTCTGAGGCTGCTAAGCTCTTCTTAGCCCTATGGAGCATGTTTTCACAGGTTAAAGAAAAGCTAAGCATGCCCATGTGCAGGGAGGGTCCAAACTGCTGAGCAATGTTTACACTAGCTCTGCGTGTATGTGGGGTGTGCTGTGGGGCTTAGCAGTGGAAAAAAAAAGAAATAGCCTGGGAAAGCCAATCAAGTATAAATATCTGATAAGCCCTGTTCAACTGACATTGGCCCATTCAAACCCCTCAATGATATAACTGGCAGGTGGAATGTATCATAGTCAGCCAATCACACAGGCTGCATCTCAGCACACCAGTATAAAGTATGCATACACCCTTCAATCTGATTTATCCCACATACTCTGCACCATTGGAGTACACACTTTGGAATTTTAATAGACAAAATGATAGGGGCTGCTGCCGCTCTGCTACATCTGTATGTGCTAGAGGCTGAGGGCAGTGATGATGCTGATGCTGACAATAGGCCCAGACTGAGAAGCAGAAGAGTGTTAAGGGTAACCTTCCAGGCACTGCATGAGCTGGAGATATTAGAGTGCTACAGGGTGGAGAGGGGCATACAACAGGAACTCACCGAGCTCTGCTGCCCTCACCTCAGACCCAGAGCTAACAGAGGAGAACCCATCCCAGTGGAAACAAAGGTATGTGTAGCCTTAAGAATACTAGCTACAGGGACTTTCCAAAGACCTACTGGGGACATCATAGGGGTCTCATAGGCATCCGCATCCAGGGTACTCCAACAGTTCCTGGATGTCATGCTAACACATGCCACTGAGCGCATTTATCTACCCTACACTCCTGAGTGGAGGACCAGCAATATCCATCTCTTCACAGTGTAGCACACTAACCAGAGGTACTGGGTGCCATAGACTGCACTCTTGTGTACATCAAATCACCACCCTGTGAGGAGGGTAGAGTCTATGTCAACCACAAGGGGTATCACTCCATCAACTGACAGGTTGTGTGCAATAAATGTGTGTGCTGGCAGCCCATTGCAGTTATCACGACTCCCACATCTGGAACACATCAGACATGTATCAGACATTTGCCAGCGGGGACATCCCATATGGCTATCTAGTGAGGGATTCTGGCTAAGCACTGGAACTGTGGATGATGACGCCCATCAGAAATGTGCACATACCAACTGAAGAATGCCATAATGAGGCACATACATAAACTAAGAACATAATAAAGCATGTGTTTGGGATGCTCAAGTAACATTTCCTCTGCCTTGATATACCTGGTGGAGCCCTGCAGTATACTCCAGCCACATGTGCACATATGTTTATAGTATGTGCCATGCTACACAATATGATCCTGTGGAAACAGCTGTGGCAGGAACATCACAGGGAAGGGACACACAGCTGTTCATCAGTGCCAAGGTCCCCACAGGCACAGGGATACTCGGAGGATCTACTTGAGCCTGCCCCTGTAGGCAGACGTAGGTGTGCCCAGTATGCCCTGCCTTGGCAAAGAGGAAATGCATACCACATGCACTGACAACCTAAGGACCCAGGGACTATGACCTCACTCTGACTCAGATACATAGTAAAAAGGATTGCAGCTACACCACATTACCTGTACCTTACCATGTATAGGCTGTGTACTGCGGGCATCTGACAGAGTCAGCCCTGAAGCACTGTCCTTTCAACTGCTGAAGGCACAAGGTAAGTCACTCTTCTTAACAAACGAATGAGGTAGTAAATTGTGGTAGCATATGTATGGTATTGCTGCATGTATGCAAGGGAATGGAGTGGGCTACCGAGATAGTAACAGACACGTGACAGCTATGTTGGACAACAGGTATTCTCTGCCAAATACTGGCTGCCCCAGAATATGCAGTAGGCCCCAAACCAGCCAAACCCACAACACTATGTGAGGGACTTGATGCATGGATGTGAAGGTTGGAGTCCCCTACATACCTCTTAACCTCTTAGAGCAAGAAATCTGTACAAAGCCATACATAAATGTGGGACAAAGGCCCAAAAAGAGGGATGATTTTGAAATATTGCTCTTACAAAGTTAGAAAGTTGATAGAATAACACCTTTTGTATTAGCATGAATTTTCTGAAGGGTATGAAGTCTGAAACTCAAGTGCCTGTCATTATTTTCTAACTTCAGTCTGTAATGGTTTGCAAGTTATTTGCCAGAAAACCACAATTGTTTGAAAAGGGACCCAAAATATGAGACAAACATCTGGATATTCTGTGAAAATCTGTACAGTTGAGAGGTATGGTCCCCTACCCCCGACACACCTGTGTTCCCATACAACTGCAGTGACTTTTATGTTTATAAGGTAATAGCAGCAGACCACACATTCCCAAGGCTGTTCCACTCAGCTTGCTAACATGTTCCATTTCCACAATATGCAGGGGTCAATGTGCTATGTATGTATGTGTGTGGTTAATAGTGTCAGGACGTAGACTGCATTGACTGGTGGCTGCCGTGGCTTAGTGGGTTAAATATATTACATTGGTTGATAAGGTCCATGGTTCAAGACTGGCTGTGCCTGCTATTTTGCATGTGAGCTACACCTATGGTAGGCGTTCTACAGACTGTCCAGATTTCACTATTTGTTACTGCAGGAAAGCTGGACAAAGCCAGAGACAATGACGGGACAGGAGGCCACAGATATGGACAGTACACAGCTCTGAGTATCCTAGACGGTCCCTAGTAGAACAGCAGGTTGAGACAAGTCAATGTAGTGCCAATATATAAAGGCTGCCACGTAACTGTGTCAGTACTGCCAACAAGTCACTGGGCACCATCTATACCCCATGAATGACAGGGTTTTGCAGGATGTCCACATGTTTGCCTCATCTATCTGTTCTCTTTGTCATAACATTGCTTTTGCCTGGCAAACTATTGTCAAGTCAGTAAAGGTTGCTGTGAAAACATAATGACAGACAGTTGAGATGCAGATTTCATACCCATAAGAAAATGCAACCTAATACAAAACCATTCTACCAACTGTCTATGTTTATAAGAGCAATATTAAGATCCTATCCCCATGTTTGTCCTGTGTCCTACTGTTATATATGGCCCTGTCCAGATGTCTGGCTGTAACAGTTTGAGAGGTATTGCCAACATGTACCCTTAGAGTAACAGTGCAACAAAAACCATCTCAGGACCACAGCAGATGTATGAGGTACAATGCTGGACAACCTGCAAAACAGGTACAGTCAGAGGTGTGAATTCCGTAACCCTGGGTGTGGTGTTACAACTTTTTTCCCAGTTACACCATAACTACAACAACATAGAGCAGCAACTGTGAACAAAGCCTGGAACTGGAGCAGAGCCAGACAAAGGGCCAGATATAAGGGGAAGGAAGAACCACTGGCTAGACAAATGTAGAATGTGCAGACTACAATTCATGCAGTAGAATGGGTTCTCTGCGGTGTATGGAGTCAGTAGCCAAATGTCTGTCAGTGGTTCCTCACATTAATCTATACTGACCTGCTGCTGACATACCAGAAAATCACAGTGCTCTGTAAAATGTACCAGATATATTATGCAAAACTCTGCCCAGTCCAATACACTCTGTACCCACCCTAGATATGACTCATTTAATAAGGATAGCACACAGCCAGGAGATTCCTCAGCCAGCATATCATTGAGGTGCTGGAGTGTTTAAACAGGTCATCATCCAATTGGTTGCAGCTCACAAAATCCTGGAGCGGAGTACAGGTAGGTCTGGCCTAGAGTCCCACTGTTAGTATTGATGGTTATAAAGGGCATGATCCTACACTTAGCTAATTTCAGCCCATGTCTGAACCCACATCTGACTATAGAAATGTGTTGTCCATATATGTCTGTGCATACAGACAGCTTTGTACACCTTAACTGTCTCTCCCCACCCCCATCAGGATTACCCTCATCTATCTGTAAGTGGTACATATAAGATATATCTGGATATGTTGAGTGTCATATACATACATATATACAGATAACATATACAAATATATCAATTATAGAGAGGCAGAGACAGGAGGAGAAAGAGACACACAGAAAGAGAGAGACCCTGAAAGGCATAGAGTGATACAGAGCTGCAGCCGCTCATACACCAATTGTAACCAGTGGCACATGCAAATAGTATGGTGAGCTCCATTGTGTAATAGGAGTTAGGTAGGGGATGTAATCTCAAACATCACCCAGTGTGTGTGTGTTTCTGTATCTATTACACATAGAGCAGAATACTCATGCCCAGCAGGCCTATGTCTGAGTAATGGTCACCCATTTTATGGTCCTGTGACTGTCCTCCATAACCATGGCCTACCTGTCAATGGCTACTGATGTCATCCACACCAACAGCAGTGGCAGACACTCTCCAAACAAATAAGCCCTGTGGCACATGTCATAAGTACATAGCACTATAGTGTAGACAGTTTGATAGATAGTGTTTCTAATCCCAACAACAGCAACTCCGTGTGTGTGTGTGTATGTGTGTGTGTGTGTGTGTGTGTGTGTGTGTGTGTGTGTGTGTGTGTGTGTGTGTGTGTGTATCCCCTTGTGGCTGTCTGTAGTTCCTGACTATGTGTGTGCAATGCCAATACACAGTTAACCACCCTGTTAACCCACCATTGCACTACTTTACAATGCCTGTGGATGTCATCCACCTTAGATGCACTGTGGACACTTTACATCACTGTGATACATGTGATAAGTACACAGCACTATAGTGTAGACAGTTAGATAGTGGTTCTCATCCCAACAACGGCAACTCAGCGAGTGTGTGTGTGTATGAAGCATATTCCCTGTTGTTGTCCTGTGTGTGTGTTTGTTATACCATTTTGAGGCCTGTTCCTCCCTGTTAAGCCCCCATTACACTACTTTACAGGGCCTGTTGATGTCATCTACCTTAGATGCACCATTTGACACTTTCCAGGCATATAAGCTCCATGGCATATGCAATAAGTATGTAGCATTATAGTACATACAACCAGATAGGTAGGGGTCTAATCTTAATACTAACATGTGTGTGTGTGAAGTATATCATCTCTTGCAGTGGGCAATGCCATTTTGAGGGCTGTGCCACCCTGTTAACCCTTCCATTGACAACCTATTCAGGGCCTACTGATGTCATCCACCTTAGAAGTACAGTTAGACATTTTCTAACACAATAGCACTATGGTGTATGCAATATGCACATTAGTCTGTAGTGTACATAACTAGATAAGTAGGGTTTGAATCTCAAAAGTAGCAACTCTCTGAGTGTATGTGTGTTTGAATGCATATCCCCCTGCAGTAGTGTGTGTGTGTGTGTGTGTGTGTGTGTGTGTGTGTGTGTGTGTGTGTGTGTGTGTGTGTGTGTGTGTGTGTGTGTTGCAGTTATACCATTTTAAGAGCCTGTGCAAACCTGTTAACCCCCTGGTGGTAATCCTTACAGCACCTGCAAATGTCATCCAACTGAATAGTAGTGGCAGACACTACAAAAACATATTAGCTACATGGCACATGGGATATGAATATAGAGCAATCTTATGTAAAACTAGGCAGATAGGGGTTCTGCTGTCAACAAGGGCAGTTCATGAGTGGGTTTGTGTGTGTATGTATGTATGTATATCTCCTTGTAGCAGTGTGACTGTGTTAGGGCCACCACCGTACCTCTCAACCCCTTAGAGCAACACATCTGGATAAAGCCATACATAAAAGTGGGACACATGCCAGACATCAGGGTCAGTCTTTAAATATTGCTCTTACAAACATAGAAAGTAGATAGCATAACAGGTTGTGCATTATCATGCATTTTCTGAAGGGTATGAAGTCTGAAATTAAAATATCTTCATTATTGTCTGTCAGTTTTTAATCATGTGCCACTAATTTGACAGAAAACCACAATGTTATAACAAACGGACCAAACATATGTGGCAAACATCAGGACAGTCTGCATAAATCTATACAGGTGAGAGGTATGGCTACCACCTGTCCTACCCCGCAGGTTACAGTCCATGTTTGGCCAACCGTGACCTGTGAAAACAACTCAAACTATACAGAGGTCCCAAGAGTGTAGGACAACAAACATATTCTAAAGTTGTCTAATACCTGCATAAAGAAGTTATTGTACATCAGAATCATCTTAATGTAATGAGAAATAGCATAAGCTATGGAAATGTGACACAAAGAAGTTGTCATATTTGAAAACCAAGAGAAGTCCTGTCTGTTGCAGTTGCCATGGATATGGTTTCTCCTGGCAACTCTCAAGATACTAAATGAAGTGTCCTACATTGCACATAAGGTGGCAACCCTACTCTGTGTTGCCCATTTGTGTGCAATATGTTGACATGTGGAGGCTCTGAGAGTAGCTGCTTTCCACAATCACCTACATGTATCTAGACATGAAAGCTAACTGCCACCACCCACATTTGTAAGTACTGCATAACGCTGTGGAAACTGTAAGTAGTGTGCTGTCTGTCATTGACCCACAAACTTAACTCACTGCAATACGGTCATACATCAGGTATGGAATGGTGCCAAGGTCCTGGCATCAAGCTGAATGCAGAAAACAGTGGCACCATACCATATAGCAAGGACATGGCCCCAGTAATTCCCACATCTATGGCAACCCCATAAACATGCAACCTGCGTTGAGAGACGTGGGTAGTCAGGTTGATAACACTGTTGCATTCAGCCATCAAGTAGCAGCAGTGGTCAGATAAAGCTTGTATGTGGCTCATCACATAGGTAAAGGGAGTGCATGCAGACTAAAGGTGGACATTACCCCTGTATAGTCCTCAGTCAGTACAATAATAATTTTGAACCATGATCCGTTTGGCATGTACCTATCCACACATCTGCAGCAACTGTAAAGGGCATAGTAATACCCACCAAGTTAATCCATGGCTTCTAACACCTGTTCCATTTAGACAGCCTTGAATCAGTAGTGGCCCACTCAGTATTGAACAGGTTGTCCATAGGTGGCCTGTGGCATGCCTACATGGCAATGTTGTCCCCAGCCCTTCAAAAGCTGGTCCATATATGTGAGTCCAACTATTGGTGCATTATCACCATGACAGTCCTGAATCTGATAGGCGACATCAACAAAACCTGCTGGAGAGACAGGTTTTTCTCCCATAGGCTGCCTTGTCACAGGAATGCACGTCCCACACATGTTAAGGTACCATGCAGGCCTTCATTAACTGCAGCTGTGATGAGTGGATGGGAAACCACAAATCAGTCCCAGGGGTCACACCTGTGTCCCTCAATGACAGGAGCAACAGCTGCTGATCAATGATTTTGTCAGGGATAAACTAATGGCTAGGCTTGTAAGGGACCCATGGCCATTACTCTAGTAAACTTCTATGATCCTATGAACCTGTGATCCTACAGAACTCCCAAGTGACATGTATCAAGAGTAGCATGCTGTGTCCAGGGGTATGTATGCAAGATTACGCTGTCCACCCCCATTGTCCCTCACACACTGTTCTACACATATGCACCTAGGTAACCATGCACATATACAGCCGTACCTTGGTGATGTCATATTTCTGCATTGCCACTATGCCATCCTGACCTGCTGTACTGGCACCAGGTCACTATGATGTAGACACACATACACCTGCACCAGAAATAGAATAAGGTATGGAAGACAACAGCCACTCAGCAATACAAATAGCAATACAGCAGCATGGCATAAAGGTACATGCAATTTAATGTGTACACATCACAATTGCCAGCAGACAGCACCTTACAGGGTATACAACTACTTCCCTACAAACTGCCATTAACTGTGCTGTATTCACCCTTGCATCAAACACATATTAGCATATCCCTGCATCGATGACAGGGATGTGACACAGGTATCATCACAGGCACAGGATGTGATGTGGGGTTGCCAAAGGTCTTGGCTGTGCCACACAGTTGACATTGTGTGTGTGTCTGGAGGGATGCTGGTCAGCTGGGCCATGGAGAGGAGCTGTGTGTGTGTCTGGTGGTGATATGCATGTGACAGTGATGTGTGAGTGTGTGCATGTACAAAGTCAAGCCATGTAACAGCCCTACACGGGGATATATTGGACAGCTGTGGACCGTACATGGCAGAATGGACAGTTCACCATCTCTGGCCATGAACATGGGAACTGGTGCCACCAGGAGTGGCACTGGCACCACCATGCCCATGGCCAGATGTGGTACTACTTGCTGATGGTGACCGGTGTCTGCTGGGTCCGTGTCCCTCATGGGACTGCCCAGGACCACATGCTCATGACCTGCCATGTTGTGGAGTGGACAGCACCCTCCCTTTGGTAGTGCTACTGGTACTGCCACTATGGGAGTGTGACTGTGCACAGCCACATGAACTCTCAGCTGATGTTCTTGCTGACCTACGTCCATATGTCCAATGCAATACTCCCATCACTTGTTCAAGCACATGACATTGCATGGTTAAGATATGACATTGTTTCACCCACCATTTATTTACTACATCTGCAAAATGATGGAAGGCATCACCAATGCTGTTGATGCAGTCATGCATGCCAGGCAGTGTGGCATCCATGAACCTGAGCATCCATCTGGTGTAGTGTTCACAATGTGCCCATGCCTCCATGATGGACTGAAACATGTGTCGGGTAACATGTGCTGTGACACCTCTGACAGGTGCTGGATGGGCAGCAGTCCTCCTTCAAGCACCCCTGTCAGACTGCCTGTGAGGGACTTTGCCAGGTCTCTGGCTATGGCTAGTGTCTACAGTCACATATACCATAGTCATCACACTCTCCTGTTTGATGCCACCATCCTCTGACTGTCCAATATCTGTGGCTGCTGGGGACTGGGTATCTGTGGGCATACTGACTGTGTGCAGTGACACTGGGGAAGGAAGTTGGATGTCAACCAATGGGACAGATTCATCACCCAACAACACACCTGTGCCTCACTATAACCACCATCATCATCAGAGTCCAATGAGACATTGATATCAGGGTTTGAGGGGGACACACTCCAACCCCCATGGTCACCTGTGAGGGAAAGACAACATGACTACATTGATTCCTGTACTATAATGTCTGCTGATTCACACACACACACACACACACACACACACACACACACACACACACACACACACACACACACACACACACACACACACATCATAGCTCTCAAATAATCAGGGACATACTTCAACAGAATCAGGGACAAACCCAGAAAAAATTAGGGGCAATCTGGGACATTTTTAAAATATTAATGCTATTAACTTGAAACACTGGCAGAATAAAATAATGCTAATTACTATACATTTTGAGAAATAAAAAGACATCTATAAGTCTTACTCACTGCCATTATTTCTTGAGTATAATTAACCACCTTTTCTCCAAGACTCACCAGTTTTAGGCGGGATTAGGAGGTGCAGAGCAACATATTGAAGTAAAAAC
This sequence comes from Protopterus annectens, assembly GCF_019279795.1. Lineage (NCBI taxonomy): Eukaryota > Metazoa > Chordata > Ceratodontiformes > Protopteridae > Protopterus > Protopterus annectens. The sequence goes on from NC_056726.1 coordinate 1,652,467,411, forward strand.
CAGGAACCTCCCTGGAAATTAGGGACAGTTGAGAGGTATGACACAACAGGTTAGGTGCCACAAATGCATTATACAGACCACGCATTATGATGATGCCATGCACAACACACAAGCAAACCACAACAGACACACACAAGACAGGCCCTTAACAACATACAGTGCAGCTATGTCCAGTTAATGTTGCTAGTACTATACACCTGTGAGATAAGTGACATGCCAGTCTATGTTCTGGACCTTCACCTAAAATACAGTGCACCCATTTCCACAATAGTAATGCACCCCTATATAGCAAACTACCTCCACTTTCACAAAAATACATGCTAATATGTTACAGCTCCTGCAAATATGCTACTGTGATGATCGATGTAATGCACTGCAGTGAACCCCTCCACAAGTGAGCATGCAAGTATTGCAATATGGTTAGGCTTAACAGTTGTGTCCATCACAAACTGGCAGCCCTTAACATGCCTAGGGTATAGATGAGGCATAACAAAACAGTTCAACACTCACCAGCTACAGCATAATAGACTCCGGCCACATCAGAGGTACCTATGGATTTGTGTGGGAGAGGTATTGTCAGCAGACACAAATGTGGCATTGGTAGAGGATAATATGTGCATATATCAACATGTACATTACAAACTGTGATACTACCCACATTGCTTACATTCATAATATGTGTGCACACATGTGCATTACAAACCACCCCCCTACATATGCAGACTGAACTGACATATGTGTACAGGTATGCAGAGGCTGCCACTATGAATGCTACAGTATAAATGCGATGACAACTGGAGGCTTACCTAGATGCTCCTCAGCTGTAGAAGCTGTGCCACCCACCTCCACGACATATGGTCTTATTGATTCCTGTGAGTTGGAGGCTTAACCCAGGTTTACCAGGAACTCCTCTGTGGCCGAGTGTGGTTGTTGTGTAGCAGGCCCTCCACCTGTGGCAGTACAGTTTCTGTCCACAGCTGGAGTCGTGCATGATATATCAGATCAGTGGCCCAGTGTTGGACCTGCTCATAGCTCCTGTCATGCTGCCCCACATGATTAACCGATGCCACAATATCTGCCTACAGTGCAGCTCATTCTTGCTGGTCATGATGACTCCTTGACAACAGCAGCTGGTGATGGAGTCTCAGGTCATCAATTATAGTGGCAGTCTCAGCTTCAGAGAAAGGTAGATTCCTATGCCGGTACATCCCATCTGAAAGACATAAAAAGGGGAAGACATCACAGGACCACATTCATTGCTCACCATTATGTACACAACCTGCACATCCACATTTGCCACCACTATCCACCGCTAACTCCAATATCATACCCCACCATCTATCACCACAGTATGTATGTATGTGGCTATTTGCAACATAATGGCACAACATCATGCATTGCTCTCCAGATCTTGATGTTTCTTGCTACTTGCTGCATGTCCTATAAGGTGTTCAAATGCATTGTCCTGTTGCACCTACTACTACTTGTTCATAGCCTGTCTACATTGTATGCAGTAGTATCAGCCTCCTACTGTTAAGCACCTGGGCTGTAGGCCTACCCCCTTAGGTCTCCCTGGCCTTCCCCCCTCAGATTCTACACTATATGCCTGCACAATGTCCTACAGATTCCCCTGCCATTCAAGTTGATATGGGTATCCTGGCACAGTGTAGCACCTGCCTCATGTACACAGATGGGCAACCATCCACAAACACCAGCAAGGAACACACTGTGTGAGAGATGCAATGACATTAGGAACCTACAGTGCATGCTCTCTCACTATCAAGGCCACATATCTGTCCCTGAACAGGTGGTGAACACAATCAGTACACCTCACACACCACCTACACCTACACAACACACATGCATATGCAGAGGTCCTCAACATACACATCCACAAACAAAAGACTCCTCCATGGCAAAGTTACATGTAAACCCCACAGCCCTATAGAGTACATACCACACATGGCCACATACCTGTGTACCACAGCCATGCAGGTGTCACCACATGTCAAACATATTATACATACGAGACTCCATTTTGTGACACACTGATGTGCCTCTCACCTGGCTGTGTATGTGGATGGTCATAGTTACTTATGTGTCAGGTGACATAATCCACCATATCGCATACGCACTGCTCTTTCAACAACAGGTACTGTCATGTGTCTGCCACAATCCATTTTTGGTGTGCCTCATCTGAGATGTACATCCCTGGACTATATGCAGTGAGACATGACTGAGCACACTGATTGTGTCCCAGGCAGGTATGTCCCTAGCCTTATGCAGCATTCAGTCAGGAAATGATTGACCTTAACATGTGACCTTTTATCCTGTGATATTCCAGGGGGCTCCAGTACTTGTGAGCCTGTGATGATATGATCAACAGACCACAATGCTTTGCCAAAGATGACCTCCATCTGTCTCAACTGGCCTTCAGACATCTGGCAATGGTTCTCTCCACCCCATAGTGTCTTCTTTAGGAAAAGTGTAAGGTTATCATTACCAACATAGAGCTGTCAATGCAGCACACATTGAAGGTCATGCTGCTAAACACTAGGAGTGTGCACATGACTCTGCCTTCAATGCAAACATTCTTACCCTGGAAAATGCTAACATCTGTGCAGTCACACACACATGGTTCTAAGCTGCAAAGACTACCCCAGCCTTACCTGGTCAACCATCCTATCATACAGTCATATCCCAAAGTGTGGGGGGGAAATTCCATGTGACATGAGGTTGCAGTAGATATCAGACACATACACAGCTCCTCAATGTACAGACAGTAAGATGCACAGGCGATACTGCAGAGGCAGTTCACCATTGCCAACACACCTATTCAAATCATAGCTAGCTACCGGCCACCACATGTGACCAGGAAGCCCATTTTGCCTAAGTGGACCTCATCAACTGCAGTATGATGTGGGCCTGTACCCTGAACCTGGGTTACTTGAACGACCCAAACATACATTGGAAAACTTACCCATGCCAGCTCACAAATAGTCAGAGAGCCATCAACAGTGGAATTACAAACACCTTGGTGCAGCTAAGGGCTACCCCCACAGCAGGTGAAGGTGTGTTGGAGCTGATATTACAAACATGGGTTACCACTGCAGCATCTCTACAGTGTCATCCTCCATGGTAAAGCAACCACCATGTGGTCACGTTTGCAGTCACCATCTCCCACAATAACCATCTAGCTAGAGTCAGACATACATACACCTCCAACTTGTCATACAGCCTCTTGAGAGATGGTATACACAGCTTCACAGCCCCAAACCCCTGTGTAGGGACTGGCACCAATATTCACACATACACACAAGTGCTATATGTGCATTTCTGTAGATGCATAGAGTCAGGTATACCCGACAGGACTATATTATCCTCTGTAAGGATATGTACACCTGTCTGGTGGACATCTGCAATACATAGTGTATATCACAGGGATGACATCTGCAATACATAGTGTATATCACAGGGATGACATACCGATGTCTTAGACAAAGTAGGAGCAGATGCCCATTTTGGAGCAATGTCTCCTTAGTGGGAACAAGTGAATGGGATCACTCCTGGAAACCTGCACAGCAAACCCAGAGCCCACATTGTAAACATCCATAGCAGACAATCATCTCCTATTCTCCACATTTTTCTGCGACATTACAGGAAGCACTTGCATCTGTTCAGTTGTGGTGGTCAAGGACACCAGCTATAACACTGCTGTAGGAATAGCATACTTGATGCCTGACAGAGTCAATGTAGGCTTCACACTCTGCCCCCCCCCCATCAGTATATCAGGATATCCACAGTACCTGCTCCCTTCTCCTATATATAGGGAACAGGTCACCACTGTCATGTGAAAGTAATAGTATAAATGAGCCATGGGAGCTTATCACATCACAGGATGCATCCTACATGACCCCAAGTATAACCTTGCAACAATATAAGGCACTGTATTCAAAGGAGGTCTGACTCCCACCTTTGTCCCAGCTGTTTGAAGGACAACCACTTTCACTCCTTTACACTAAGGTGGGATGTCCACCAATCTGTCATATTATACACCCATCAGCCTAACTAGGCTGCTCTGCAAGGCCATAGCACAGTTTATAGTGAACCTCATTAAAAAGGACATTTGAGATATCCACTCACTTCATCACGCACAGTTAAGTTTTGTCAAGGAAGGGATCTTGTCTGTTATACTTGGTTAACCTCTCTGAGACAGTCACCAAAGCCATGGATGGGGGGTGACAGTGCACACTTCCTACCTTGACCTGGACAAAGTCTTTGAGAGTATAACCTGCTTGGCCATAATGGATATACACTCCCAAGTATGCATCACACCATATGTTATAATTGGGGTAGCACACTGGCATGCTGACACAACTCACCTAATCCACATAGGGGAATCCACCTCCAGCAGTTCACCCATAACCAGTGGAGCAACCTGTTGTTCTGAGTTTGAGCCTCTGTTATGTGTGATGTAGACTTCTCAGGTGCAGGGCACAGTCACTGGCCTATGGCTGACCATATTTGCAGATGACTGCATGCTGTGTGCTGTCACCAGAGTCCCTAGTGATGTGGACATCTGCCTAGGAGGGTCTCACGCAGATACATGACTGGTGCCAGAAACACAGCCTTAGGCCACATATCAGGAAATGAAGTGTCAACCACTTTGGGAAGAGTGACTTCCCCACATATTATCAGAGTACTAACAACATACTAGGGATGCAGTCAGTCATGAGGGATCTGTGCCCACAGGTTGATGGCAACATGGCATGTCACCACCATGTTGTTTCTATTGTAAGGTAAACCTTCTACATGGCCCACCTCATACATAAGGGTATGTCATCCAGGGACATGGGGTCCTAACATTCCTATATGCCCCAATAAGGGTCATTATTTTGTACAATGCTCTGTTCATCAGTCACATCACACAGCACATGCAGCAGCTGGGGACATCACAAAGGTTCCTCACCAGGGAACACCAGGGTCTCAAACATCTACCATACAAAGATAGGCTATAAGCCCAACCTTCTACCTGATTGCATACATACTCCTCACAGGTGACCTCTGTCTGGTATGCAAGGCAATCATGGACTCCACATTGTTGGTATTGCTGCTCAAGTGCAACTCAAGTCCCACTCTATTACCATACACATAAGCCCTCGGCCTGGTGTGTGAAATCACTTGGTGTTGTTGTCAGCTCAGATGTGTGTCCCATACACTCACCATGCTGTGGAATGGTCACCCTGTCCACATCAGGCAGGGTAGCTATTTACACCTGTGCAGGCAGAACCTGGATAACAGTATGGTTACCTGCACATACATCTTTGGAATACAACCTGTGTCCTTGTTGGACTGTGGCATCAGGTGCTGCCTTTCATACACATGGGCTAACATCTGGCCTAGGCATATGGGGGCTTAGATCCCATAGTCTAGTAATCTCATATGGTCCTAGGTATACAAGTTATTGCTTGTATGTTGTGACGGACTGTGTTATGTGTCCGCACCCATCACTGCCATCGACTGTGGTGTGTCCCCTATAGGCAACGTTATAGTATCATGTCATACAACCAACATATGACAAATAGGTGAGTAGTACGACAAGTGCATGTTGACAATCCAGCAACATCTGTGCTACATAATAACTGAAAGAGTGCATAAGTTGTGTAGGGTTTCCTCGTTGTATGTGTCTGACATCTGCAGTACCCAGATGTTTGTGGAATGTGTACATGTGCCTTATATTTGTATACCCCCTGCCAGTCAAATGTGGATGTCTGGAAACCAGTTGGACAATATGTAATGGTTGCTGCCAGAGTGTGGTGAATGTGTCTGTGACATGCCAGACCCCTCAGAGCACAGTAATGGTACATTAATATCTGGTAATGTATTCATTCCCTTACATTGTATGCTCAATATGTACACACTGTTGCTGAGGTTGAGCTTGTGCCCCCCCACTACTACTGCCTATAACCTGCAGTCCTGCTGCAGGGGATCACCAGGTATGCTAGCCATAGCTGTTAGCCAATGAGATACAGGTGTGGAGTACACAGTGACCTAGCCAGAGTACACCAGGAACACTCATGGGCACTTGGACAATCTTTTAACTAACTCTGTATGACATTCACAGACTGAGAGGGGCTCACTGACAGTACATGATGTGATATGCCAGCTGTATTCACCAGTAGTTACTGTCACTATTGTACAACAGACAATCCAGTAGCATTCATATGTGAGCTGATCATTGTTGGGGGTACTCAGGGGATAGTGCTGCAATCAATGTCGCTGCAGGCAGAGCCAAAAGGGAACACAATAGGTGCTGGACAGCAGACTAACAGCGACATGTCATTCCAAGATATGATGTTGAGACCTACTGTTGCAATTCCTATTTCCCATGACTGCATCCCCCCATCTGCATTCCATTACATGGTTAATTCTATGACATACCTGGTATAGTGCTGTACACCTTTGTGAGCAGAAATCCAGTGATAGTTTTCCTTGGAAATCGCAGTTTGTCTTCATGAAGAAAGTCACAGACTTGTTTTTACCATAGGCAGCAACTTGCATTTTGTAGGAAATGCTCATGAAGAGGTGATTGCCTGTGCACCAATCTATGACTTACACTTGCTAATAGCACCTTAACAGCTGAGTTGCATTTTCATTAGCCAATGGCATGGCAACAGAGTGCTATAATTAAGGCCTTCATGTAGGCCTTGGCCCTTTTCCTGGCCTATGAGGAGGACATTATCAAGGTAAGGGAGCTACATCATCACAGAGGGTAGGTAGAAATACTGCTCACTGTTTGGATATATGTAGTATGTCCACGGTTTTGTATGCTATGTTTGGCCATTGTTAACGGGCTTTATGATTATTTGTCAGTTTAATGTTTAACAATGTGTGTTGGGGTCAGTAAGGAGACAGGCAGATGTGAATGTCATACATCATTTCTATTTGGATGAGCATGCTGCTGCAGTTGATGCTGGTCCATCAGCTGTGTATGTTTGTAGGGGAAGACTATGTCACATGTTCCTGTCACCTGAACATTTCCTCCCCACAACCCTTTATGTATGGGCGTTGTGTGCATGCCCTGCTCTAGGTGTTTGGGATGTATGGTAGGTCTGTAGCAGTTAGCAAAACATACTGCTGCATGTGTAGCAGGCCACAGCTGCTGCATTCTGGCCATGAGTCATACTGGGGATTGTGAAGACAATGGAGGACAGCAAGCTGTATATGTCACTGAGGGATCAGTGTCAGGTCTTGTGTCACAGTATGGCCAGGGTGAGGGTTCCCATAAGAGTCCAGGTGAGGAATGTGCCTCTGGTACATATGCTAGGTAATAGTGCCGTCCAGAGAGTGGTAGGTGATATTTAGGACATGTATTCATATTTGTGACATGTGTCCCACCCTCCAGGCCTTTGACATGCTTCTTTGGGTGGCAGTGACTGCAGTAGCAGCAACCAACTCTGCTAGACATTGCAAGGCTCAGTTATTTCTACATGATATTGACAAGCTTGTAGTTGTCGTGCAACAGACTGGACTGTGGGCCAGGACAGTGGGTGCCCAGATGTCAGACATGCTAGGAATGTAACAGATAGAGCTACTGAGTCATTATTATGATAGGTGTAGATGCAAGACATATGTGCATACATACAGTGTGTTACACAGGATTGGCATGAACATGTGTGCTCGGATGGGTATGACATGTGACACTGACCTGTCTGTTTGTAAACTCATTCTACACTAACTTGCCAGTACTTCAGCACACAGAATAGGTTCTATGATAACCATGTAAAATGTAGCAGCCCCTGCATGTACGGCAACTGCACAGCTCCAAAATACCAAAGTGCAATCCAAACAAGAAGGAGCCAGCAAACTGTAACAGTTCAATATTCAATCCAATAAATCATGTAAAAATCATGAAAATAGAAGCAAATAACAGACTGGTTTTGGCTGTAAAGAGTACATTACACTGTATTACTCTGATGAAGGCTATGTACTCTTTATAGCCAAAACTGGTCCATTTGCCTCTGTTTTCATGTTTTTACATGATTTACTGGATTAAATATTGACTTGCTGCAGTTTGTTGGCTCCTTCTTGTTTGGATTGCACTTTATGACAACCATGGCATAAGTAGGTGGTACAACTGTGGACATTCTGCAATAGTCTGTGCAGTAGTCAGCTCTATCTGATATCGTAGTCTCCTGTGCATCCATCAACATATTTTTGGCTGTGTACTGATTTGGTGTCTGCATCACAGGCCCAAGTGTGCTGATATTTAGCTCATTATATGTAGAAGTAGTGTGTCACTGTTATTCTGGATATCTTTGTAAAAACACCATTTTTTGTACAGCTGAGTGCTCTAGTGGGCTAATGCACTATGCTGTAGTTTTGAAGGTCCTGGGTCCAATACTTGGTAGGGTGTAAATGTTCTGCTGATGTGATACCACTGTAATGCATGATATATTTATAGAAACAATAGCCATTCCCCAGAGCTGAGTTGGCCTACTGGGTTAATGCAGTATACTGTAGTTAAGAAGGCCCTAGGTCCAATATTTGGCAAGGGTATAAATGCTTTGCTGATGTGACATCACTGTAATGCCTGATATATTTATAGAAACAACAGTTATTCTTCAGAGCTGAGCTGGCCTAGAGGTCCTAAGTTCAAGACATGGCAGGGATTATTATTTTATTGATGTGCATAACAGTGCCAGAATCAGATAAGATTGTTAAAGTAGTTTATGCAGTTTTAAGTGGGTATGAGTGACGCAACACTATGCAGCACGGTCCTTAGCTCTGCTTAAACCTGCATTCATTTTTTAAAAAAGAAATAAAAAGGGGGTGATAGGAAATTGGTGAAATGGGGATAAAAGGGTTGGGAGGGTGGCCTAATGGTTAAGGTGTTTGCCTTACAAGCACAAGGTGCAGGGTTTGAGTCTCACAAAGGATAATTGGCTAGGCTTAAAATGGCTCGCAAGGGCAGTTAGCTTAGTACTAATCTATGAAATGACTTGTATGTACTTGTTTTATTCCCCAGGGGTCACATCTGTGTCACTGCTAGACAGGGGCACAGTAAACTAATTCTATTATATAAGGGGACCTTCATTGTGTCACTACTAGACAGAGGCACAGTATTCTAAATTTATTCTGTACATTTTTTGTACCATTTCATGGGGTGGCAAAAGCCACATCACTATGGCTAGGCTTACAAATGCCCCAGGGCAGATAGCCTAGTACTATACTATGAAACTATGAAACATGCTGAAAGGCAGGTAGGGATTTGGAGGATGGGTGTAGGAAAGGACCATAGCTCTCCATTTCTTGTACAGCAACAGCTGTGCATGTTTTGGACAATTTGAAATTTGGAGCCTCACATCCCACAGGGAGGGGTGTGGGCAACATAACTTTATTGCTTTATTGCTGGGATGATTGATTAATGGCAGTGTACTTGCAGGTGAAATGGAGAGCCACGACCAGATGAGGTTGGATAGTTGGATCCGCCATAACCGGCCTACCCAATCATGCTATGGTGTTGAAGTTTGCCAAAGTGTATAGGTGAGTCATGAATGGAACATTTCAACATTAATTATAACATCATGCATGGGTGTTCCAGTTAACCCAGAACAATAGGACTGCATAGCATACAGAACACAGGCATAAATGGAATAACAGTCATTATTATAGCAGCATGCCAGTAACAGTTATGGCAACAGGCCAACAACATTGGTATTTCAACAAGGTATGCTAGTATGCAACCATTGTAATATATTAACAATAATACAGCACAAGGCCCATCATTAGGTTTTGAGAATAACATAGGTAAAAATGCAATCATTCCCATAGTATAAGAATAATAATTTGTGATGCAGATAAGAGTTTGGGGAAGAGAAATACATTCCATTAACAACTGTATAGGCTAAATTTTTCACAACAGTATTGTTCAATACTCTGCAGGTCTGCCCTTACTTTATGTGTACAAGTGCCATATAGCTTCTGTAGCAGGTACATACCTCTCAAGCTGTCCACATGGGATGGTATGGGCCAAGCTGTAAGAACTACAAGTACATAACTACAGGGGACTATTACATGTCAGGGGAACATATATGACTAACAAGGTGTACCCTGCACTGATGTTGTGTGAGTGTGCTACTGGCATACTTCAACTGGGCTTATATCTGTGTCCAAAGTTATTGGCAACAGTGATCACTATCCATGGCAGCGTGACACTTGAGAGACATGTATCATACACAATACAGGGAGCTTATACCTATCCTGCTGTCATTGCTAGTCATGGGGTTAGACTATCAGCAGACATTCACAGAGAAAGCAGGCATACAGCCGTACCAACAGTAGAATATTTAATTCACCTTATGAAGTTGGAATAGTAGTGTTCTTCATGATGTTTTATTTAATAGAGTCTTATCACCTTGCTGAGCAATGCTGTTTACACACAAATACATTTGGACACAGACATTAGTATACCCTTCATACAGCTACTACAGACATTTAATTACCTGTAGGTCCTGTGGGGAGAATATCTGTTAACAATACATAGCTGTTTCTATAAATAGTCAGTACTACTTGCCTGTTACTATAAATAAATCTTAGTACCTGTCCCTGGATTCAAACCCCGGTCTCTGTGTGGCAAATTGAACAACGTACATCTTCCTTATCAGAGTGAGCTACTGGGCCACTGCTATATGTTGGTTGACTGATCTTTGGCTAAAGCTCACCTGGTGACAAACTCTGACCTGGTAATATAGGTAGAGTGTCACAAAAGACTGCAGTGAAAGTTGAATATACATGAATGAGATTTATTTATGACAGAGATAGTAGGTGAAGTGTGTATTAATAGATGAAATGCAGTTGTACACAATTAACCCCTAGTGGATGAGAATATGTGTGATCTGTACAGACCATATCAGGGTGCCGGGTTGCCTACCTGACACATATATATTTTCAGATTGTATATTCGCAGTCTACAGCTATTATAGTTTCATACTTCCATGCATCAGCGTACCTACGTTCAAGAATGCATATAGCTGAAATGCAAAGGTTAGCACAAGACAATCCTGAGGGAAACACACTATAATATCTTACACATTACTATTCAAGGTGAAGATCTTAATGCAGAACAAATATCATATTGCATTATATCTTGTAATACAGCTCCACATCTACACTTTAGCATAACACTTCTTTATCAGCCAAATGTCAGTCACTGAATTGTGTTATACCTGTGTTTGATTTGCAGTAAATGTAATATTAGATTTCTTCAACAACAGCCCAGAATACACATGACAATTGGCAGAACATAGATTTATTGAGGGTGACATGACACAATGATTTATTTCCTTCACAATTCTGATTGCAGTTGTACTGTATTTCCTGTAGATCATGAATGAATTTAATTTATGCCCTTCACATTTTGAATGACGATGTACTTTATTAAAAGATCCTTAGTATTAATACAGTATACACATTTTATTCCTACACATTCTTAATGCAGTATTAGCTTTTTTTCATTAATATTAATGTTTCATGCTTTCATCTGTATTGAACTGTACCTCTCATTACTCACTTGTATCACTCCAGGTCTATGAACACATTCATTGCAGTACACTCAGAACAGAATATACTTACTGGCAGTTACTACTGTACTCTCTCTTATTTATATTACTATATATTGCAAAATATATCTGTACTGACCACACTCTTGGAGCATCCACATTAGTCACCCTGCCTGGGCCTCCAAGTTGTGAGTCCTCACCTCTGCAGCTGTGGGGATGGAAACACACCATTATGCGTACCTGTCTATCAGATATTCATACTAGAATTCGGTAAATCACTGGTTCCTGTATTTACAAACTTCTGAGGTATTGCGGTCCCAAGCATCATGGATCCATGATTTTGATGTTTCAAGTCATCATAATGATGATGCACCTGCTCACCAGTGCAGGAGATTCCAGTTGCAATGGTGAGGTCACATGTCAGCCAGTCCCAGGCCTTGGATTTGTATTCAGACCCCTGGTACTGGCCCTGCAGCAGCCAGTTATCATGGTCTTTAACAAAGAGCATAACCATGACCTGTTCAGTTTAAATAAGGCTGTATTCCTGCACTTTGCCGCCATTGGTCCATTTTTGAAAATGCTCAGCTCCTCTTAGCACAGTGCAAACCTGCTGAGCTCAGCCAAGCAGTGCTTAAACATGACTGCTTAGCAATTCTTAGAAGTGCGCAAACCCACTTAGCTTAGCTGAGGACTGCTTAAACTGGGACTGCTTAGCAGTGCTCAAACCAACTAAGCGGAGCTGTGCAATGATAAGTACTGCTAAAACAGGTCCTGTTTAAGCATTGCTTGGCTTGGTATAGTGTGCTTAGCAGAGCTTAGCTAACGGCATACCAGATCTTTAAATAATAAATAGAAAACATATTGACATCAATTGCTCATTAATGATACTTTATTATATGTATTTATTTTACTTTACATGACCTAACCTTATATGCATTTTAATTACGTTATCTTGGAGTGTGACTGTAATGTATTGGACACTTGTGTGTAATTACAGATTTTCTCATCTTATCTCCACTGCAAATGGGATTCTGGACCAGCTGCACTATCCTGGTTAAAACATATCAATAACTACGTCGAAAAAAAAAAATTTATACATTAATGCTATCTGATGTAAAAGATGAATTGCCTTTCTGGCTATTCAAACCATGTACCTACTGCATACACGGCCATGACTGTAACCATTCAGCTAACATGGATGTGAGGACTGCAGCAATATATTTCTGTACAGCTTTTGGTTATGTTTAAGCACTGCTGAGTGATGCACACCACAGTACAAACCCACTCAGCTATGCTTAAACTTGGCATTTTCTAATAAAATTAATAGCATCCAGTTCCTATTTTTAGATGTCTGGCACATGTTCATTGCTAAGTGCTGAGCCATACCACCCAAATACTGCAAAAAAAATAAAAGGGACAATGACATTTTCACATTTAATATCAGTGCCATATGGCACTCTGGCAGTACAGTGGGTGTGTTACGGACACTGTAACACACCACCTATATATACATTATAGAATTGGCCAAGTACGCACATTTAATTTAATATTTCAGTGCTGTCCAGCACTCAGACAGTGCAGGGGGTGTGTTACCCATCTCCAAGTACTGTAGCATACCCCCTACACTGATTCAGTAACCATGTACATAACTCTCCCTCAGTAGCGAGCCTTCATTAATATGCAAGGTGTGCTGCTGAGACCAAGCTGCAGACAGACAAAGCCATGGTACACTCAGTGTAGGGCTTGCTCTATTTCTACAAAGAGTTTATTAAATCTGGGGGATGATCAATTCTGAGGAGCTGATGGCAATGGCACTTCATCATGCTCTTTAAAGAATAAACATAACTCAAACAGACTAAAGAAAGCACAATGTGTTTCCAAACTCAAAAGACAGCTCAGCCAAAGAAAATTTTGACCAAGTAATTAAGATTCCAGCATTTATTTTTTGTAACAGTAAACCACTAAAAGATAACATCCGCACACTTTCAAAGCAATATATATTTTTTTACTTCTTTAAATACACATATACAATTGGCTCTTTCATGTACAAATTCACCTTAATAACTAATTATATAAAATGAGGCTTAAATTTATTGCATCTTTAATTATTGGATGGCAATCCACATGTAATTCTGTGAACATCGGTATTTTTGAAAGTTCAAAATATGATTAAGATCTCCTGCCTATCTTTTAACATGATGTATTCCAAAACCTGAAATATAAAATCATGTTGAGTTCCCTTATTCTTCTGAGGTGTACTTCATCTTTCTGATGTGTACTTCATACATTAATGTTAACATTTCATGTTAGTATTAGATGTCAAAATGGAGCACTAGGACCTCTTGCTGACTTTGGCCTCAAATATTTCACATGAAAGATTACTATTGAATATTTAGAAATTAATTGTGTTAGTGATGTGATTGCATTTTGATCTTTACCATCATTTTTGATGGTGACCATAAGAAGAGGTTATTGGAAGCTGTCCATATTTCATTTAAATGTAAACTTTTTTATGCCTCATCTCTTTACTAATACACATGTTGTTTTCATTTATGTATTAACTGGTAGAGCCATTAATGGTGGTCAGGCATTTGGAATTGCATTTTCACTTGCCTATTGCAGAAGGTGAAATCAAGGTTAGATGCAGTTTTAAGGAAGAATTTCCCACTTGTGATTTGAAAAAAGGTAAAGCAATTCACGTTAAATGCAGTTGTAAGGCAGCAAGGCTGTAGGTGCGAAAGCTGGACTTTTGCTTATGACTGCAGTACAAAAAAATAAAGGGGAAAGAGAGAGCATGCATGTTATTTGTTTTTCACAGCATGAAAAAACACTGTATTTTCATGGAACATTTCTGTGTGGGAGTAAGAGTTTGGGTGTCACATTTAATAAGGTATGTAGTGTGAGGCTTTGCTGAGTAATTTAGTACTGGTATAAGAAATGATAAAAACAGGAATTGGAAAAAAAATAAAAATAAATAAAAATACAAAAAAAAAGAGAAGGTTCTATCTGATAAACAGTAAGTGAAAAGTAAGGTAAAATAGTCTCATGCATCTAATGGTGATAAAGTAGGTAACCCTTGATGAGTAGGCTGACAAACGGGTTTATCATTAAGGTCACCTTTCCACCCAATACATGCATTTATTTATTTACCAGTGTGATCATTTGTTTAAACCAGTTGATACAATAGTCAGAGGATCATTTTTGGCCATGACTCAACCAGAAGACAAAGAGAAACACACAGTAAGAAAAACACAGTAAACATATAAAGTGCATTGAAAAGCAAATGAAATGCAAGTTTGTAAAGAATTAAGATGCAGCATTCCAGAGGTACTGGTACTAATGCAAACCAGTACAAATACGGAGTAGCATTCCGGAAGTACGTGCACCAGGGCAAATCAATGCAAATTCATAATATGAAATTCCCAGCTTTACTGGTATTGTATAGTATTGGCCAGTATTTAAAATTAAAAATTCTAAAGCATTTCAGGGTAAACTAATACAAATTCAGAACAGCATGTCAGAGGTAAATGTACCAGGGAAACCATTATAAATTCATAATAGCTTTCCAGAAGTACATTTATAAATGCAAACTAACACAAATTCAGAATGTGAAATACCTTAGATTGCTAGTATTTTATAATATAGTGAACATTTAAAATCAAACATTTCAAAGCATGGTCAAATATTTACAATAAGTCAACAGAGCTGTAATACATAGTGAGTCAAAGCAAACTAGAAAATAAAGGAAGAGGGTGAGAATTACCAGAAGGTAGCAGGCTAAAAGAATATAAATATAGTTGGTAAATGAGTAAAATCTCAAACATATTATGGCAAATATAAAATTAAAAAATGAAATGCAACTATACATGAAGTTTCATCAAATGTAATCAGCCTAGGCACTTAACTTTGCAATGTAATATGAAAAAGTGGTAACAGCAATACTTGATGAATGGCCGAAGATTTGCCTTGCTAAAGCTTTCAGTACAAAAGAGCAATTGTCCAATTAAAATAATTAAATATTAATTCATATGTAATTCAGTGAGTAAAACACTGATTAAGCAAAAGGACAGAAGAGAATAAGTGTACCTATCAAGCCTAAATGGAGTTACCACTGGTGTCCCATTTGGCTTTGTATTAGACTTCTTTGTAGGCTACACTTCTGAAACAAAACTGAGAAACTGGGTTGTGATAACTAACTATGCTGTTGAATACAAACTGGGAGACATAATTGCTTCATTTGAAGATACCAAAACTGAAGCTCAAAGATGGTCTACAAAAACGCACACCTAGTGCTGTAGAAAATAACCCTACCATTAATGTGAGTAATTCTCACATCATTACCCTTGGCAACATCAATTATGATTAGAAAATAAATAGTCAAAAAATGACAGCATCATTAAAAACCTAGGAAGGTGATATAAAACAGATTCAAATATGATTGCTGCTTATTTATTAAAGACAGAAACATGTTTTATAGCCCAACTAATTGTAAAACACAATTCTAATCACTCCAGGGAGATAATTGAGCCATAATGTACCTCACAGATCAGACTCATTATCAAATAAAATACTGCATTTAGCAGCTTTTGAATTGGTACCCCGAAAGAACTTGAATAGGCACAATTAGTCATTACTACAAACAAATATAGGGCTGGTAAACTTTAAGCATTCATAAAGGTTTCAGAAACTGTCTTTATTTCTGTCTCTTGTAAGTTACTAAGAAAAGTCCTCTGCCTGGCCCATAATATAGTATCAGCTCTAGTTTTATTTGACAGTCTGTTTGTGAAGTCATAGCAAGTAGAAATAACACCCCTATCTTGTCAGCTAGTTTTAAAAATAAATAAAAATAAAAAGGCCTAAAGTCTTCCAGGATTATAGAAGAAACTTTTCTTTGCAATCAGTAGAAACTGGAGATTCGTTTCTTTCAACAGTAATGGTCCAGATTCAGAAGCAAATAGTGCAGTATAAAAGGTTTAGCTGATAGATGAGTAGCAGTGAGCAGGATGGGGGTGATTTTAAGACACAAAATGTATGCTTGTGCAAGTTCGCTAAATACTGTGGCCAGCATATCATGCAAATAAGTGTATAATGACATGGAAATAAGGAAAACAATTAGAATGGGGGTGATGGTGAATACAAAGGAGGGTAAACAATATGATGGAGCAATTCAGAAATGTATTAAAAACTGCATGTTGAGTTGTGGCCACTAGTGAACAGAGAAAGAGACCAGTATAGTAATAGTTTCAGGAGTAGCACCAAATTTATCATAAATTTACATGTGGCACACCGTCCTTGCAACCAATAGTGATGAAGGTGTCTCTAATACCCCACTGTATTAAAGAAGGATCTGACCACACTTAACATTTCAGCCTCTTCATAACACAAGATGCATGGACTGCTACCATGTGGGAAGATACCGTTCAGAAACTGCTACAAATGTGTTGCCCTCACATGAAGACTAATGGAATTTATAGAATTCCCATTCCTCTAGACATCAAAGTAGGTGTAGCATGGAGAATTCAGGCTATATATTCACTTCTAGGAACCACATGGGAAATGGGGTACATCCCAAGCATCAGCTTCAAGGATACTGCACAAGTTTATTGAAGGATTCACCATGC